>NW_009725489.1:105043-125131 GCF_000703405.1 Apaloderma vittatum
GTGGCGACCCAACCCCCGCCCTAGGCAGTCTGTTCCATTGTCTGGCCTCTCTTTCCATGAAGAATTTCTTCCTAATATCCAGCCTAAACTTGCCCTGTTGCAACTTGCAACCATTCCCCCTGGTTCTGTCCCTAATTACCTGTGAGAAGAGACCAGCACCAACCTCTCTGCAATGTCCTTTTAAGTAATTGTAGAGCATGATGAGATCCCCCCTCAGCCTTCTCTTTGTCAAACCGAACAGACCCCAGTCCTGGCAGTTCAGGTAATTGCTCAGATTAATTCAAGCAGCAGTTGGTAAAGAAATTTTGTAAAGATCATACAAGGAGAAGCTCAGAAAACGGACCTGCACATAATCCTTTAAAATAAAGCAGCTGAAATTCCATCTCACTTGTCCTTTTTTTCTGGCCTTCAGTACCTCTGTGAGATCCATGAACTTTAGCAGTTTGGAGCTAAAGATTGGATGTTTCCCAGCGTAAGGAAACCACATGGTGCTACAAAAAGCTCTGCTGTGGGTGTGGCAAGTTTTTCACTTTTTCTTTCAAATCTAATATTTTGATTGCAAAAACAGCTTCTTTAGGCTATGTTGAACAAACTTCTAACTTCATGCTAGCTACTCCTGCAGTCAGTCAGGGCAAATACCTACCCTGTAATGCCCAAAATAGTTCTAAAGTGGGGTGGATACTTGTCCTTTCTCCCACATCAAAGCAGACATCTCAGCTCCAACTCTTTATATACATAAGATCGTATCTCCATCGGATGTTGTGTGTCATGGTAAGACTGCCTTTAAACTGACTTAGTTTGTGCCATTGGTCTGTGCAAAAGGGAGGTGGTGGAAGGTGTGAATAGGCATCCTATCTGTAGTGAGGGTAGCCAGCTACCTGTGGTGGAGTCATCAGATAGTAAAGCCCCTCTTTTCTGCTTCAGACAGATATTTGTTACATTTAGGGTTTGGGTAGGATTCAGTGGATAGACCAAGTGGGTGTGATGAGTATCATGCAAATTTTCTCTTTCTGATGGGCTCTCTGTCGTGAATACAGGCACATAGGGTAGTGGGTTGCTTAGCACAACACTTCCCTTTGGAGCTCCAGGACGTACAGGGCAAAGGACGTGACCTACTTTCTTCACATTTGGGTGAGCTAATCTGAAACCATATTAAGCTTGTAGAAATATGAAGTATCTTATCCTTCTTGGCATTTTTTACTGTGTGATTATCAAGGATACGAAAAAAACCAAACACAGATATATTTATATATGTATAGATATATTTATATATGTATATATATGCAATGCAAGAACATTTTTACGTGTCACTGTTCCATAAATGTGCATTTGTTTCAGTTGAAAGAAATAAATGGAAAATTTCCAGTTCAGGGAACACACTTGTCAGCACTAGATATGTTCTTTTGGTCTGTAAATAGAAGAGGTTTCTTTTTATTATTATTTTTAGTTTTTTCTTTTCTCTTTGCTGCTCTAATGATTTCTGTGTTGTGCTGCAGATGTAATACATTTGTGCATAAAGCAGACTCTGCTCTTTGCCAGAAAGGGTGCATGGCTTTAAAAGGAGGTTAAGTAACAAAGATGTTTTGTTTAGAACTACAGTATATCTGTAGCTTAATTTTTATGTACTATAATTGCTTTTACTAAATGAGTAAGCTAACTAACCATGTTTGTTTAAGCAATATTAAGCACATACTTTGTAACCTTATATTACAAAAACATATAGATGTATATATATGACATATTTACAAAATATATATGTCATAAAACATATAGAGGGCAATGACTTAATATATTAATTATTACGATTTCTATAGTTAGTGTTGTTATGTTTATTAATAATAATAATAAAAGTAACTATGATGTTCTTTTAGAGTAATGGAGAAGAAAACAATTCTAGAAGAACTTCTTTTAAAGAAGTCACAACAGAAGAAAAAGATATCACCAACTAATTATAAGAAAAGGTTGTTTGTTCTGACAAAAGCAAGCCTTTCTTATTATGAATATGACAAAGGGGTAAGAAATGATTTTTTAAGTAAACTGTTCTAAGATTTTACGGTGTCACCCTGTTCCTCTGTGTTTCTTCTATGAAACTTGATCAACATGATGTATTAGAACAAGAGGTGTATTTTGGACAGAATTATAGTGTATCAAATCCTAGTTGCAGTTCAGGAAGCTAACACTTAGCCACAAGTACTAGAATGTCTCAGAATAACTCTTATAATTGTACTTCCCATTAAGCATCTGCTTGTGTCCTTCTAAAGAGAAACTAAGCAAGTAATTACCAGTGGCATATGTTTACACGTTGTATTGAATAGGGATGTTTCCCTTGTTCAGGCTTCCTGTGAACTGATGTAAATAACTGGCTTCAGAAGTTACTTATATGTGACATAGTTAATTCAGAATCTCAGCTGCACAAAGCAGATGGTTAAACTGTCCTTGTTTCCTAAGAAGTGACTGTATATCACAAAAGGATGGCTTTTCATTAGAAAGATCTCCCATTGGGAATGCAAATATATGTCCCAGGCAACTTATTTTAAAGTTTTTGCTCCTTTTCATACATTTGGGCTCCTCCTGTGAGTTACATCTCGTTACAAAACTGCAGGGAAGCTCAGTAAAAATAAGCTCCATTATCTTAAAAAAGTTATGAATGCCACAGCCAGGCTTGTAGTTTGCACTTAAGATGTTTTCCTTCTAATTCCTCCTTCTTTTCCTCCTAGTTCCTGCTTCCACTCTGTTCTGCAGTTGCAGCAGATGCTTTCTCAGATGTAGGGCTTTGTCCTATAATTCTTGCAACCAATTTAAAAAGGAATTTGATCAATATATTAGAAACAGGTAGGGCACCAAGGGTTTTTTCTTACTACCTTTCTTTTAAAGTTGAACAAACCTGAAGCTATGGCTTATACAGCTTGAAACATGAAATTGTGCAAAATCATCAAGCTAGAAAACTTTACGTTAACAGTTTACCATCTGCTACTTTTTTTTCTCTTAGAAAAAAGGAAGCAAGAGGGGGTCAATTGAGATCGAGAAGATCCGATGTGTTGAGACAGTGAATCTTGAGGAATCAACACCTCCTGCAAGACAATATCCTTTTCAGGTTAGCCATGAAATCTGTTTCATTTACCTTGCATGGGAAATATTGCAGTCATCCTAAGGTTACACGTGATGATACATGGTATTGCTGAGTCCTACTGATATTTACAGCAAATAGTATATCAGTCTCTGTTACTGAAGTTGTGATTTTGCTGAAATATTTTTAATGAACTGTGTTAGAATTTAGATCAAGTCTTGTTTCTTTTATGTTCAAAGGCCTATCTGATATTTTCTTCATTATCTGGAATATATTGATCACTACATTGTGTGTTTATCACTTACTTTAAGGCAGAATTATGAACATAAAATCTCTTATTTTCATTCTTACCATCTCTTTCTATTTTTTTTTTTTTTGCCTCAATTCCAAGTGCAGGGTTTGATCCCTGCCTGAATTATTACAGTTCAAATGTGCCACAGTCAGGAAATCCAAGGCTCCACCTTGTATCAGAAGATGCAGCTGCACAAAGCACTACCTATGTTCAAGAATTAAATGTAAAAATTAAGCCTTAATTTCAAGTTGGCTGCCTTTCATCTGTTTCAGTTGCCCAGTCAGGTTACTCCTAGAGCCTCCATCAATCTCAATTCTGTGGGCAGTGGGATGTGCAGATGTGAGAAGTGACCATAGGTCTGCTTCTGCAGTGCCACTGCCAAACAGTGCAACCACAAGCAGCAGGGTCCTGGAGCAAGTAACAGGGTTACTGAATAGTGTGTTAATTCATGACCCTGCCACAATTGCCATGTCCAAGGGCCAACTCATGAAAGATACTCAGTGTTTCACTGCCTGGTTGATCCTAGATGTTCATTCAGGTCTTTCTTTCCCTTCTCCCTCCCCCAGTGAATGACATATCTATGTTAAATTAGTGTATTTATGTCAGGAGTGCATGATTCAGTTAAGTGTGGAAAAGAGTGTATATCCCCCTGTAGTCAGCACTTGTGAGGCTGCACCTTGAACCCTGTGTTCAGTTTTGGGCCCCTCACTGAAGAAAGACAGTGAGGTGCTGGAGCATGTCCAGAGAAGGGCAACGAAGCTGATGAAGGGTCTTGAAAACAAGTCGTATGAGGAGTAGCTGAGAGAACTGGAGAAAAGGACACTCCTTGCTCTCTACAACTACCTGAAAGGAGGTTGTAATAAGGTGGGGTTAAGGCCCTTCTCCTAAGTAACAAGTGACAGGACAAGAGGCAATGACCTCAGGTTGCGCCACAGGAGGTTTAGATTGGACATTAGGAAAAATGTCCTCACTGAAAGGGTTGTCAAGTATTTGAACAGACTGCCCAGGGAAGTGGTGAGGTCACCATTCCTGGGGGTATTTAAAAGACCTGTAGATGTGGTGTTTAGGGACATGGTTTAGTGGTGGACTTGGCAGTGCTAGATTAACAGTTGGATCTTAAAGGTCTTTTCCACACTAGATGATTTCATGATTCGATGATGGGGGACTGTTTTGAGAAACAGTATCTCTAAAGTGGACTTTAGGATCATGATAGCTGAACATAAATCCCAATGTGATGCTGTGGCCAAAGGAGCTAATGGCATCCTTGGACATGGAAGCAGGCATACACTGAATAAAAGCACTCAATGTGTTTAGACATTACTGTGATCACCAGGAGAATATTCTATTTAGTTCTGATGACTGTAATTGAAGAAAGATGTTCTAAACTAAAGAAAGGTCAAAGGAGAGACTTGACAATGACTAACAGATTGGATGGATAACATGTTAAACAGAAAAGCTCACAAGGCTCCACCATTTAACTAAATAAGGAGATGGGAAGCAAATTGATCAGTCATGTGTACTTAGCAGTGGAGGTACACATTTAATAACAAAAATTCTTCAGTCTAACAAACAAAAGCAATAAAGTGACATTTGAAATTCAGTGCAGAGGACTGAAAAGCAATGTACATAAGGGAAATGCTACCCTGACCTGACACAGACAAACACACAGTCAGCCCAGTACTAAACATGATCCAAAAAGCAAAGCAAATGTTAGTAATTATTATGTAGGCATCAAATGAAGCTGGTAGAAGATAAACTGAAAACAAGCAAAAGAAGCTGACTTCACATTGTAGTATCCTACTTGTTGTAGGATGCTGCAGATACTAGTTATTTGTGTAAAAAGGCAACTGAATGAATTCACAGAAGAAAAAATACCTCTCAAAGGGTATTAAGTATAAATGCTTCACCTTTACATCAGGGTTCCCTCATTACTATACAGCTGCCCTGAGCACATACTCTGCCTCAGCATTTGTTACTGGACACTGTGAGAGATGGGTTCCTGGCTGTGGTGAGCATTTGGTCCGGCCTTGTGTAACTCAAGCCAGAACCTAGAACTTAAATGTGGAAAAACTGAAGAGGAATGAAAGAGTTTACATGTTGACTATAAAGTCTTTTGTGCATGGAACATGGGAATATCCAAGAATATTCAATGCTGTCCTTTGTTTCTGCAACTGTGCTTTAGGACATGAACCACTTTGGTCAAGGCAGTATAAATTTAGATTTAGATTGAGATTTAGATTTAGATTAGATTTAGATTTGGATTTAGACTAAATTTAGATTTGGATTTAGATTTAGACAAAATATATTAAATATGAAGTATTTCTGTGAAATAGCAGTAATATGTGTGACCTCCAAGACACATTACTAAGTTGTGGGAGTTCAATGTGGGTCCACAAAGCCTATTTTTTTGGTTCAAATCCCCTTCTCCTTTGCCCTCCTACACAGCAACATGCTTTCAGGCTTTACCACCTCACCATGCTCGCTTTTCCAACCTCTTCCAGATTGTGTACAGAGGTGGACTTCTCTATGTCTATGCCACTAATGAGGAGAGCCGGGAGAGGTGGCTTGCAGCTTTGCATAAAGGTAACACTATTCCTTTGTGTACCAAAATATTCAAATAACATGAGGAAAGATAGGAAAATGCTCCTGCCTCATAATTTTTTCCCGTTCTTTGTCAATTGTTTTTAGTCTTTTTCATACTTCAGCACCAATTGGTTAAACACATGGTATTCCCAAGAACGGATTAGAAATTTTAAAGACTGAGAAAATAAGCCAAAATTAAACTATATTTATTTATGTGTGTTAGTTTGGGGGTTTTCTAACTTCATGTGTTCAGCCTTTACTGATGCAGATTAACAGAGTCTATCTATTCCTGATGTGGCTGCTTTAGTGCTTAGCTGCATGAATGTCATTCTGATAACCAATACTGGTAGTGCTTTTTCCTTTGTATTTTCCTCTTTTTTTTTTCCCAAGAAATTTCTGTTGGTTTTAATGAAGCAAAATCACAGTCATGCAAAGCGTTAAGTTATAAGTAGAAAACTGTGCCCTTTGTCACTCCAGTGAAGGCAAAAACCTCACACTGAGTAAGACAACACTCATACATGCTGCTCACTGTAGCAAAAATATAGGCAATCTGTAACGAACTGTGAACAAGCATCCTCCTCAATTTTGCTTGTAAGCCTCTGCATGAGCTACCCCTCTGTTTGTGACTCTCTTTGTGTACGCCGAAGTGAGGGTATGCCAATTAAATTACAAAGAAGAATATGGAGCAGAGTCATTCAGCAAATGACACTGAGCCTTCTAGAAACCAAGATTGTCAGTAAGATCATTTAACATAAAATTTGTGAAGAGTAATGTTGTATAAGTGATATACTTTGTAGTGCTCATGAGACAAATAACACAAATATTTGACTGCCTATAAGCCTTTTAAAAAGAGTATAGAAAACACTTGTCACCAAGGGATATCCTGATCCTTTCATAGCTCTCTCACATGTTCAAGACTCTTGAGTGTACATGTCTCAGCATAGCACAGCTGAAAACCTGCCCTGACACAGCCGGTTTTCTCACTCTATGCCTTCTACATTTCTTCTAGATACCTTTTAAAAATAAAACTGCTATTAGAGATTACAGAACTAGTGCGTCACCAGCACAGTGATACTATCGGTGATATTTTAGGGGGTCGGTTAGCTCAGTCAGTTGAGCATGGCGCTGACAACACTAAGGTCGCGAGTTTGACTCCCATTCGGTCCCCATGTGTTGCCTGGTCTAGTCGAGAGGTGGCGTCCCTGGCGGCAGGGAGGCTGGGTTAAAATGATCTCTAAGGTCCCTTCCAGCTTAGGCCATTCTGTGATTCTATGATTCTTCTAGAGTAAAGCAGTGCTTCAGATACAAAATAAATATTTCTGTGAAAGCGTTCCTTTTGATGTGTTTAAATAAGAATTTCGGATTAAAAGATAAATATTAGTTCGGATTTGCCATATGGCATATTGTGTATCAGTGAATATATTTTTCTTACAGCAGATAGTTCTATGAAAATGCTCTGCATATTTTATATGTGAAAATCATTTAATTAGCTTTACTATTGATAGTGAAATCTTTTATAAGACTCGTGATTTTGAATCACAGCTGTTGGATCACGTTTTGGCATCAGGTGTTTCATTGGACTGCACTGTATCTCCTTAACTCTCACGTTTCTTTAGGAGACAGGTAGCTGGGGGCCATGGATTTCAGACTTGAGTTTGCATAGAGGAATGTGGTAGAGAGATAAAAACATGACCAGGGTATGTGTCTAGAGCTAGAAGTCTGTAAGTGCTCTGGAGTCTCATGGTTTGGTGCAGCAGACTATTGATCATTCCTGTTTTGCAGCCTGTCGTGTTCTCTTTGGTTTCTTTGTGTTTTCCAGAAATTAAAGACAATTCTGATTTACTAAGCAAGTACCATAAAAGATTCTTCATCAACGGGAAGTTTCTCTGTTGCAACCAGACCTGTAAAGCAGCCCCTGGATGTACGTTTTGGGAGAAATGTAATGTGTTCTTTTCTTTGGCTCATCTCATTGATGTTTTTCACAATATCGCTAAATCACATGGACACTTAAGGCAGAGCAGTCAATATAAAAGCTAATCTCCTTACACATTTTCACAGATGTGCTAAGCTCCTTTTAACATCATAGCTGCTAAACATTTTACCTTATAGTATAACTGGGGGAAATAATGCACAACATTATATTTTCTGTGTTTGATCAAAAAGTTAGTGGCATTTTTCCTACAAAATAAGCTTAAAACTCATGTATTAGTATATAATTATATTTTTATGTGTTTTTTTTAAAAATAGTGTGATTTAATATACAACACTTATTATCAGGCTTTTCTAAACTATTTTTTTGTAGAAGTTAGTTGGAATTATTTAGCGGTTTTAGATTTCATCTCTAAAGACTGAGAGAGGAAAATCTGTAAAGCAGTACCCTTCTAGCTGCCACATTTTCAGAAGGGAATTCCCTTCTTAACAATGAAATTCCCATGCTTAACAGTGAAAAGCCACATCTGGGAGAGGGAACTGCAGTTTTGGGGCTTTAGCCTTTTTAAGCTTAATTATTTGAAATTGTAGAGCATTGGTTGATCCACAGATTTCAGTCATGATTGAACACATTTACAGTTACAATCAAAAATAAGTATGAATGTAAAATCCAAAAATGTAGGTGTGAGCAGTCAGAAACATGCTTTACATCTGTGAGATTGTCTGTAACAAGCATTTACTTTTGAAAATTGAAACAAATTATATAGACTTATTTGCTATTACTACAGCTGACATCATTGTGGAACACTAAATAACGTGAAGAGTTGTCAGGTAATTTGTAACAGTCATGTGAAATAGCTTCATCTAGCTTGTAACAAAAGCAAAAAATGACGATGAAACCCATAGTCAGTTGCAAGAACAAGGAAATACCTCATTACCAGTCATAGATGGCTTAGCCAAGAGAATAGTTAAAAGGAGAATTTTTTTTTGTATTGAATGCTTCATTTATGTCTGACATAATAATCCGTGCAGGATAACGTGCTGTATCCTTTAAATTTGTTCCTAAACATGTTCCTGAGGTTCCTAACAGAGATATGTGGAACACAGAGAGACTGTCTGTATAAGCATGCCTCTGTACAAGGCAGCCCCAGTCTTGCAACCCCTGGGTAATTGAAAGCAGTATTTCTTAATCACTGCTTCATAGACTAAAAGTGTCAATGAAGCAATTAAAAAAATAATAATAAAAGTAAAGCATGCATATGTTTCCCTCTGTATGCTACCAAATAAGCTAACGGAACTGAGAAAACCCCAGAGCTAAACGCAGACACAAATTTCCCTGAATTCATATTTTAGCACAGACGAAAACAATGGTTAATGGGAGTTTTAAAGATATTGTGATGGTGCTTGAATTAAGAGGAAGTTAGAAAACAAAGAGCTAAAGCATATCAATGCCTCAGGGAGGTGACCTGCCAGCTGTCATCATGCTGTTGCTGCCAGTTTATAGATCTCCAAGTGAGAAAGCCTGAAGAGATAAAGTCTTACTTAATGATTTTTTTCTTTATCTCTCTCTCTTTTTTTTCTAGATGTGACTCTGTGTTGTGCAACTGGGTCTGTGAAACCACTGCCTCTAGTGCCTCAAACACTGGTAGGAGTACACATTTGATTTTCTGGCTAGGGAAAAAGCCGACACCCGGGTGGTAGGGAGGGTGGTGGGATGGGATGGACAATTGCAAACAGCCACTCACTGGATGCTGGTGTAGCCAATTAACCTGCAGTGCAGCTTCAGCATCCTTGTGCCCACCAACGTGTCAGAGGGCTAGACCCGTCTACCTCCAAGTGACAAACTGGGAAAGTCTCAGCCATGTTTCACTTTAACATGCTAGTGGCAGTACTAGCTACAGCCCTTGTAGTGATGTCTTTTACTTTATACACTAATTTCCAGTGGGATCAGGGAATGCTATTAAAATTAGCACTCTAGTGTGACAGAGGTTCCCATTCCTGGAGAGGCCAAAAACTCCTCTCCACCACCTTCCTCAGTGAAAATGGTGCACAGAGTACTTGGGGAAAACATCATAACTGAAGATGTGAAAAAATATACCTACTCTGATGAGTGAGACGTGGTGGATGAACTGTACTAGTCTCAAGCAAGTCCCAAGTTGTCTCCTATGGGGTTGGGTCTGGAGTACAGGTGCCTGCTTAGGAATGCCTAACTTTATAGAGGCAGCCTCTACGTTAATGAATTGAGAAGTGCGTATGAGCTCTTTATGTGCTCTTGCCTATATCTTGACTTCCTATCAGACAGAAACCTAAAAGTGTGGTGTCCCACTAGCACCCACTGGGCCTTACTGTCCATCTGAGAAAGGCAGGCTTTCACAGATCCAAAGAGACAAAGAGGACACCAGGATGCCAAAAAGTACTACTCATGCTAGATTCACCTTGAGTCCTCTAGCACAGCAGTGCCTTGATTAAAAACATCTGCAGTTGGCAATGTGAAGAATAAAGGCAAACTGGAAGACCTGCTTCTATGCTTATTTGCTCGTCTACCTCCACTTGTACAAATACAAGGACAATAGTGGTATCTTTGACCTTAGTTTTATTGCTCAACTTAATTATCAAGGTTTATAGGTGAAAGCAAGTAACAATAACCAAAGAATAGAAGAGGCTGAGGTGGCTTAAGTTATGATGGCTTTATCTCTTAAAAAAGACCAACCCTGTGGTCCAACATCATTACACAGCCTCCTCAAAATTAAAATGGATTGACTTTCAAAAAATGGGATTTTGAAATCTGTATTTCCTGCTTTATTTTAGTTTGTCTTCTCTTCTGTATCTTTAGAACGCAGTCCATGTCTATTTCCTATCTTTTCTCTGTTAATCAGAAAATAACTTAAAAAGAAAAAAAAAGCTGGAATTTATATACATACAGTTGACATGAACAGCCAAGTCTTTAAGAAACACATAGATTAGCAAGAGATATAAAATAAAATCACAAGCGTTGTAAAATGGAGCTTTAAGAAAAATTATAATAAAACCCTGGAAAGAAGCTATAAACAAAGAGACTTTTGACATTTTTTCTGATAATGAGATTTGAAAGTTATAGCATTGTGAACATGCAGCAGCATAACTTGTTTTGAATATTGTGGTCTGTTTTGCATGGCTTTCACCAAGAGATGCTTTGTCTATCTGGAGAGTTCATCAGTCATGCAAATCTGCTGCTGAACATGCTGGCTTCTGCTAGGCCTTTATGATTTATTTTTATCATCTGCTTGAGTTCAGAGAAGTTATTTTGAAAGAGAAATTTATAAAGCAGGGACATGACAGCTTTCAGATGAGTGCTTCTAAAATGGGTTCAGTAAACGCAGGTATAATAACTACCACATCTGGTTAGAGCAACTTGACTTCATTTTCCCAAGTCATATGATAAAATCAGGTCACGAAGGCTAATACTGACTTCTCGTGGCAAGGATCAGTCTATACTTAGCCACAGAGCTACAGCTATAAGCTCTCAGCATATTGTTGCTTTGCCCTTTCATCTACTCAGTTTGATCACCAGAGGTACCATCGTACCCTCAGTTTTCCTTCCACCTACCTCTCAATTCATGTCCCTCACCTTTCCAGCCTCTGCAAGTCTTGCTCCCTTGCTTTCTTCTCAACAGACCAGAGGCATCACTTTTGCACGTAGGAAAAACTGACCAGAGGCATTACATTTTGCACAAGGCATAACTTTTGTGTGCTTACATCCTGCACCTCTGATGCCTCTGTCACTTTCATCAGTTCAGCATTATTCCTCTAGTCTCCCACAGAGGAGCTGATTCCTAAAGAGTGATGCCATTACAAGGAATGGTAGGCATAAAGGTCCCTTCATGTGAACTAGTGGAGGTTCCCCCTGTGCTTTGATAACAGCTGGAAGCGCGAGGTTCCTGCCTGAGAAACATTTTCACCTCCACTGGTGCCTGGCGTTCACTATCCTTGCCATGGGAAGTGGTTCATGTAGATCAGACCAATACTGCAGTAGATCAGATAGAAGCCCACTGGGTGCACACACATATCTTCTCACAGTTATGTACTGGACAAGTTTTATGGAAGCTGAAGTGATCCAGCACATGCTTCCAGGTGTGTGGCACGGATGCAGTTCTGCTGATAGTAACCATTCCCCACATCAGCATAGCAGCTGAATCTCAGACCTCCACCTATATCGTTCTCTAGATGACAGTGACACAGTTATCAATATGAAAGGCTCAATAATATCACTGCCAGCATAAAGGAGATGGTAAGATCCACTCAGTTTCTATTAGGAAATTCTCCGGGGCTTTCAGCCAGTGCTGAAAATTGAAAGCTGTATATGTGAACAGAAATCAGGACATGAATCTGTACCAGGATACATATGAAGTCCACCTAGAATATTGAAACAGACAATACACATCCAGAAGAGAAACCCCAAATCTGATGCACTTGTCTTTGGCTGGTTCTATTCGCTGGCAGTTTGGACAAAGCAAAACTCATTTCAGTGATAACAATTCATGCCATTTACTTTGGCCAGTGCTTTGCAGTTTCTTCTGTTCACACATAAAGAAGAAATCTCCATCAGAGAATGACACTCTGATCATTCCACACATAAAATATAGGAAATTAGGAAAGAAAAATTTATTGTCCAAAAATTACACAGGCTAAATATCAGAGGTGCATGCCAGATCACAAATACATTTACTGAATATCAGCTTGCTCTAACATCACTAGATGCCTGAAAGACAAAATAGTTTCATCTCTATGTTATAATTTTCTCCATCTTCCTGACAACTGCAGGCAACTCTAGCTTTGTCATTAGTCCACAAAGATACGGGCAGTCCAAGACCTGAATTCTGTGCTCAAATACAAGCTCCTTTCCACTGAAAATCAGATATGATCAACAAGAACTGCCCTTATTAGGTTCAAGCAGTAGTACCTGATGAGTAACAGACCTTCTTCTAGTCAAATGAAGAGGACTCTGCTGTGAGTGGTACCTCTTTAAAGGATGAGCATTTCCACTGGAGCTTAGTGAGATCAGATTGAGATTTTGTGTGTTTTCAGGAAGAGATCATGTGTGTCTTCTGGCTCAGTGGGCTCATTCAGGCATTCACTTGGCTCTTTGGATTCTCCTTGTTGAAATTAAGTAAAGAAAGGTCAACAAAGAGAAAAAAAAGCAAACATGCAATGGCGTGATCATTTGGACTTGATTTAAAGAAATCATGCCAGCTTCAGGACACTTGGTGTTTTTCTGTGGCATTGCATTACAATGGTTTTCAACAATAAATACATGGCATTAGAAGTCTTTTCTCCTAAAACTTTCTTATTTTCACTCCTCCCTTGCTGTCAGTGTTTCACGTGTTGTTTTCTCTGCTCTTAAAGAATTGTGATGCCTGGATTTTCTCAGCTATGACATTTCCCCACATTCTAATCACATTTCAGTGCATTTTAGATGCTCTTTTGCCCATAATTTCATTGGTGTCACCTAACTTAAATGTCAGGCTTCTAATCCAAGTCATGTGTGTAGATCTCCTAAATAATCACTCATGAGAGGTAGGATGACATATTTTACATAATGACACAGGTCAAAGATAAGTAAGATGAATCCCACAGTTACATACCTACACTTGTTTAACTCTGCATAGGGTAAGTTAGGTAGCAAGGAGTGGAATTCCTTATATTCAACATGATAGCAAAGAAACATCAATCAAACAAGGAAAGGGAATGATTTAGAATTAGCATAGCTTTTTACTTTCAGTTATTGGTAGTAATTATTGAACTTGTGTTTCATGGTAACATTACTATTGATCAAAAGCCATTAAAAAAAACAAAGTTACTTTATAATACTGTCTTTTGAGACAACAGGACATTGTCACATTTAGTTATAGTAAAGCAAAATTTGGTCATGCAATGTCCAAAGCACATGAATTGCAACAGTTCATTAATTGGTATCAGCTTCAGGTAGATTGCAGGATTTTTACACAAGTCAAATCTACCATGTAATTCCGGAAATGAGGCCTTCCTATTACAGTGTCAGCCTTCACTCAGAGTTAATTGCTTCTGGTGTCCTTATCATGGTATTCGTTTCTGTGGTCACCTGTCTCACAGTAGTGGACAACAGTATCTGAGCTTCTAAGTGGATGGGGAAAAAGTCTTCTTGTCTGTGTCCATCTTCTTAGCTTTGATTAATTTGCCTTACGGCATTATACATATTGAAGATATAAGCAATCATGTATGTGTTGTGTTATTCTTACTGTACTCTGTGCTGCCTCTTAATAATTTTATTTTCTCTGCCTTCAAAAGTGGAAGCGTAAAAGCCTGCCTCAGGTGCTATCACCAGACAAGACGGTCTCGAATATGGCTGTGGCCCAATGCAACTATGAACCAGAAGGAAATTCAGCTATCCGGCTTGTCAGAAGCAATAAATACTATGTACTGCAAGAGGAAGATTCTAACTGGTGGAAAGTAAGGGATTTGGAAGGGTAGGTATGCTCTGCAGAATACTTTTGTTCAATGATCACAGTCTTCCGCATGTCTCATCTTCATAGACAAAACTGCAGGCAGCCCTGGTATGTTTCAGGATCCGTGTTAGAATTATCTTGGTAGCTTTTAAACATTGCTCTGGAAGCCTCATTGTCTTCTGTACAATTCCATTTTCATTGCCGTCCTTGGCTGCCAGGTTGAGTAAGATTTACAACAGTCACTTCCCAGTATACCAGCTAGGATAGTATCCAGTAACCTTAATTTGGGTATGTGCCTTTTGTACACAGAAACCTCTCTTGCCTGCACAAACCATTTTTAGACCAACACCATTACTATTGCTATAGCAGTGGCAGCATGAGAGACCAGTGAGAACTGCTGAGGTGCAAATCACTTATCACTTCAGTCTCTCCCCAGCTTTAGCAACACTTTTCCACAAAGACAGGGCACCTTCATCTTGCACAGGGTTTAATTATTCTCTCTGAGGTTCACAAGGGGAGGAATCTCCTTCAGCAAGTTAAAATAAGATATTTTTCATTAATATCCAGCTGGAGCAGAAATGAGCATCTCTTCCCAAGTTAATAAATGAGAAATAGCTTTAGTAGTGCACTGGAGACAAAAGCAGTGTAACAAACACATCTTGTGATGGATGCTAGCTGAGTTTGATTTTATGTACTTGATAGAAATGAAGAAGGGAAGAATTTTTGATCTAGGGAATGACCAAAGTGTTTTGGAACCAATTGAAATTACCTGATCCACTCAATCATAGAATCATAGAATAGAATCATAGAATCATTGAATCATAGAATCATAGAATAGTTTCAGTTGGAAGAGACCTTCAAGATCATCAAGTCCAACCTTTGTCCTAGCCCTATCAACACCACTAAACCATGTCTCTCAACACAACATCTACCCATCTCTTGAACACCTCCAGGTATGGCAACTCAACCACCTCCTTGGGCAGTCTGACAACCCTTCCAGTAAAGAAATTTCATATTTCACTGATTAAGTTTACAACTACAAGAAAACCAACAAATAAAGCAACCTTAAGGTAAAGTGTCTGCATTCTATGACTCACAGGATTGGTATGCTGTTATGGATGAAGAAAGCAGCACAAAAACCCAGCAAATCAAATTATAAATCAAATCATAGAATGGCCTAAGCTGGAAGGGACCTTAGAGATCATTTTAATCCAGTCTCCCTGCCACCAGGGACGCCACCTGTTGACTAGATTAGGCAACACATGGGGACCGAAATCAAAGAAAATAATAAATTAGTAAGTTGAGATACACTCGACTTAACACTTGCTTGTTTATGTCTATGTAAAACCATATGACACAGGCTTTATAGAACCTGAGTAGAGGGCTTTAAGACAAATGAAGGAGTATGGAGACATCAAGAGTAAGGAAGAATATTTACCATTTTTTCTTTGGCTTGAGAAACTAAGACTTTTGCAGTATTGATTCTGTAAGGGCAAGTCACGTATACATCATAACAAAATCTTTAAATTCTGTTTGAAATAGATTGAAGATCTTATTTCCCTGAATATAGTAGGAACAAACATCAGGAGTTCTCTGTTTGACTTATTTTCATGCACTCACGGTTTTCTTTTCACTTTACTGAGGTCTATATTAAAGAAACTCTTCCTTTCTGTGTTCATCCATATTCAAATACAAAATTTATTCCCCCTATATAGCTCACTTACAACTACAGGTGCCTGTTGGTCCCCACAACTTAGGTCCATCATTCCATGCTACTAGCTGCTTTAAGTGGTGGCTCAGCTGACCGTATTCACTTAGCTTAGCTTCTCAATTGCATCTGACATTGTGTCGGGAAGAGCACTGAACCTACCTATTGACCTTCTGCTGGCCCCCATTAGTCACTAGCATCCTTCATCACAGCAACTGAGATGGCATGTAATGAAATTTTTGAACAGCTGCTCCATTCTTCCGTGCGATGAAGCCAGTCCCTGAGGAAGAAGCCTTCTCCATTGCTAGTGAAAAGAGTACTTCATTAAAATGTAATTTTCTAAAACTAATTGCATCTGTATCTTTCTACATGGTAAGTAAAGGCAGAAATGTTTTAACCATGAGCATTTCTGTTAGTGGCATTCTACAAAGTGGCTTTCTGATTAAGTCCTTTTCCTAATTTATGTGAGGAAATTTAAGATGCAGTCATGTACATAGCTGTGATCTGTTTATTTTGCAGGAATGAAGGTTTCGTACCGAGCACTTTCTTGAGAAAGTTATCTCTGCATGATGATGAGCCAAGGTGAATCAATATGCAGACATCCACTGCTTACATGTTTTCTTCACAGTCCTAGTAAAGTTTAGGCAATATTTCTATAATATTTTTCTTTTAAAATAACTTTCTACTTACTAAACTTAAAGTTTCCTGAAAGGTATAGAGTCAGATACAATTTATCCTCTTGACTCATATATTAATGCAAAAAACATCAGTTGAAAATCCTGGTTTCATTTAAATGGGATTTCAGTCTTTGTTCTCTTATTTCAGCATTAAATCAAACTTGCAAGCACTCTCGTGCTATTGTATCTATGTGCATAGACCTGTATAGGGTAAAGGGAATCCAGGTCTGTCAAAGAGAAACATCAGGCATGTATTTTCCTTTTTACTAAGAAAACACAACACTATAAACATTAAAGGTATGCCTCAGTATTTGAATTAAAATCTGACAGAAACCTAGCAGATTGTCTCACAGTAAAGCATACTGGACAAGATTCAGGTGTTTCCTTAAAAAAAACCCCACTCTTACAGTATCTTACAGTATCCTGTGAAGCTCAGCATAAATAAGAATCATTATTATTTCTGCACAAAAGGCTATTTGAGAGTCCTCTTTCTCTGTCACTTTAACTCCTTCTGTTGTCTGTCATGCTAAGAACATTTATTTGGTAAGTATAGAGTTGTGCAGTTTTGGAAATACTCCACTTAAATTTTGGAAAGGTAGATGCAATGTCTTCATCATGTCACTAAAGGGATATGTAGTTTCATTGCTTGTTGCAGCATGCGCAGAGAATATTTGGCTTTCAAATACATTGGACAGTGGAGGGGAAATGCTGTGTATTTACCAAGTCAGAAAAAAATCCAGACAATTAAATATGTATCATTTTTTTAAAATGTTCACCTTAAACCATTGCATAACTACTCAAAAACTATAGTAGTATAACTTTTAACCCAAGGAAGTTATTTTTGTTTTTCACAGTTTCATCATATTGTTTTGTCTTTGCAGGGAAAACTCCAGTGTCAGTGAACAGATACTGGCAGAAGAGCAGAATATTGCTAAGCATGAGTAAGTATGTAGAATATGTCTCCATGAGAACCTAAAGATTATTTGAGCAGAGGTTGTCTTTCCACTTTACATATCCACCATGCGTGGAGCAATGTTATCCTACATATGGCTGTTGTAATAATGATAATAATTACAGATATTGTAATCAGTAACATTACTGTCCATAGACTTTCAAAATCATAAATGTATTTATTTTCAGACTAAAAACAATGGCATTTAGACAAATCAGTCTAGTATGATAATAAAGTGATGCTTCATAAAATTGAACTGATATTAAAAAGATTTTATTGGACCTCCATGAACTGATCTGACGTAGCGTGTTTGTCTTGTTTCATCCATTTGGGATCTCTCCATATACTTAAACATTATGACAAGCAGAAGGTTCAAAGTTAGAGAAGAATTCCGCAGGTCTCAGCTTTTAAGGAGACAACTGTGTCATGGTCTGCAGGAGACAGAGCAAACTACTTGTAGTAGAGCTCCTGGCAGACCATTAAAGTAACAGGATCCTCCTCTAAGGATTTACTATAAAAAGTCAGAATCACAGAGTGGGTCCACATATTTCAGGAGGATGCATGAGAGGAAGCAGATGGGAACTAGCAATTTCCATTTAACCTCATGGCATAAAATCACACATGCAGGACAAGTCTCAGGTCTACTCTCTGGCTTTTAAAAGCAGCTTTGAATATTTACTATGTGTGGCATTTTTCATGTGTCGTCTGTGCCTAAGAAATTAGCCTGTGAATAATAAGCCCAGTATTTCTCTTTGCAGTTGGTATGCTGGTAATACCTCTCGCGCCCAGTCTGAACAGCTGCTCCGTCAGAAGGTCCTACATATCCTTTATTGCTTATATATGAACAGCCATGGAAATGTTTCTGTGACTCTTGTCTTTGCTATACTGTGTAGCTAGAGGATGCTGATACTCTTCAAACAGCTGTAGTACTACAGAGTGCTAGAAACTCCTACCTTAACTTGGTCACAATAAACAGATCTCCAATAATGCCTGCACAGATTAACTAATAGATCACTGCATAGATTAACTAATGATGCACTTCTAGAGTATGCTTGGAACAAAGCCACACTGAGTGCATTTCCCCACAAAGATCTGCTTTTTAGTTTTACATCTAGGTCTGTGTCGTTTGCTCCAGTGTGGCTCTTTCTGCAAGTCAGTCTAGAGGAATCTTTTGTGATGATTTTATGATATACAAATGTGGGGTAAATAAGTTCATGCAGATAAGCAGACAAGTGTGACCAAACTCAGTGCTACGCCCACTGAGCGTTGACTGGATGCAGCTGACTAGGAGCAAGGATGGATAGCACCATGGGGCAAGTCACGTGTACAAATCTTTGCAGCAGATGATTGCAGAAAGACTTGTCCATGTACCTTTCTAGAGGGGACCCTGTGCTCGCGAGTGCTATGTAAACAAGTTTTCCTCTTGTGGCTTGCTGTTCTCTCACAGCCAGCCTTATTGGTACCCCGTCACTAACTTTGATATAAAACTTTGGGAGCCTTGGCTCAGTGTCCTTTCCCTTGGATTAGCAGCATAGGTTCAGGAATGCAATCCAAGTGTGGCAGATCACTGGAGAAAGGCAGTTATGTCCCAGGACCCAAAAGGTGCTGGATACTCCTGACTCCAGTTAACTTTAACTGGCCGTGCAGTCTCCTTTAAACTTCACAGCAATAAACCTTGGCCTGTATATGAGGTTCTAGATATCTTTTTTTCTCACTGCAGTAGCCTTTCTTAGCACATTATAGGTGTAGCTGTTAAAAGGACTCTGAAAACAGCCCAGTGTGGTAAACCATTAAACACAAGTAAAAGTGGATAGTGAAAGTTAAGATTGAAGTACCACATAATGACTAAAACCAGTTAAAATATAACAGAGTGCAGTGAAAGTCTTTCTATTTATTCAGTAATTCAGAAATACATTGGCAATAGAAAATACATCATTCTAATGTATTATATGAGGGAACTAAGTATGGTCAATAGAGCTTGTATTCAGATGGAGCGTATGTGGAACTCTTTGGGTCTTACAACATGTGTCACCTCTGGAGTGCACATGAGGAAGGAGATGGAGTTAACAACTCTCCACCTCCCCAGTTATAAACCCATATCTGTGCACTAAAAAAAATTTCAGGCTACTTGCTTCATGTCTGGGCTGGGGTACAACTCACCTAATTTTAAACATACACAGTGGGATATCAGTTACAGATCCTCTTGATAATGGAAAGAAATATTTCTAGGGTATAATTCATCTTGCCCTAACATAGACCTTAAAGGATGTCAGATGAATCATATCTCCTTCTATCCTGTGTGGATATTACGGTATGAAAGCCTAAAGTTACTGAAATTAATCCCTACCTCGTTGTTTCTCATAAATTTTTGTTTGTTTGTTTTTTTAATTAGGGGAAGCAAGGTGCTTTTATGGTTAGG
>NW_009725489.1:125172-125441 GCF_000703405.1 Apaloderma vittatum
CCTGAGTGAGTATCCGAAGAATGCATGCCATTTCTGTGAGTGTGCTATGGGCATGCTGCTTGGGGTGACTGGTCAACAAAAAATAAAGGTGAAGTGAACCTTGGGTACATTCAAGTCATAGTAGTTATTGGAATTCATACGTAGTAGTGGAGCCCTGAATGGAGGAACGGAAGTCCAGACTTGTCTCACCTAATCATAGGCATGTAGCAGGCACAAAATCTAGGGGAATAGCAGGGTCCAAGGGTAAGAGGGAAGGAAGGGGAATAGCA
>NW_009725490.1:0-435 GCF_000703405.1 Apaloderma vittatum
TCCTGCCTGACAAATCCTGGGGCCTTTCATCGTAGTCCCCTGGAGAAGCCTCTATTGAGGAATGGGCAGGGCACAAACCTGGAAATGAAAGGGAAGCAGTGCAGGAAGTAAAACCGCAGCCCATATGTGATGGTTTGCATTCAGGAAGAATATGTCAGAAAATTATTACCTCTGCCAAGGGTGCCTCAGTTCCTGCGGCAATGAGGGCAGCTATAAAAGGCAGCCCCTATCACTGTCAACCTATCCACTTCTCCTGTCTCCTACTCCTCAGAACTAGGTGAGTCTTAAACCCATTCTCCTCTTCTAAAAACAGATCTCCATCTAATGGATGTCTCAGCTGATGCTGGCTTTGTTATGTATTGGGGCTTTGGGACACCTTAAAAAGAAAGAGGGAAATGGGAAGTTCTGCTTAGAGAGAGGCTGGGATGCGACTGT
>NW_009725491.1:0-17197 GCF_000703405.1 Apaloderma vittatum
TCCAACCCTGACAATTCTATGATTCTATGGGGCACTTCAGTTCTGCAAGGGCATGAAGTTTATTTACTGTTCACACCATTGCCAAGCATGGATCTATTGCAGAATAGCATTCGAGCAGGTTTTTCTAGTTTAGCTTGTCAGAAGTGATAAAATCTGTACCAGCAGACTCATTTTTAAGGACAGTTATACGCATGCACACAAAGCTTTGTGGGGGCAAAACACTGGTGGTTCTAAAAAAACCAACATAACCAAAACACCAAACAAACAAACAAAACCATACCCCCCTCAAAAAAAACCTCAAACAACAACAAAAAACCTAAACCCACACCAAAACCTCAAAAAACCCAAAACTAAACAAAAACACAAAACAAACCCCAAAAAATCAGCAGCACAGAGATAAGAGTGGGGGGTATGTGCACTTTTATAAGAATGTTAATGACATTCCAAGATTTCATGTTGGACAGTAGAATCATAGAAACATAGAATGGCCTAGGCTGGAAGGGACCTTAGAGATCATCTAGTCCAACCTCCCTGTTTTGGGCAGGGACGCCACCTCTCGACTAGACCTGGCAACACGTGGGGACCAAGCAGGAATCGAACCCGCGACCTCAGTGTTGGTCGTTGTTGCCAGCACCGTGCTGAAACCTGAAGAGATACAGAGGTCTAATCTAGAGATGTGGTTGACGGAGAACTTCCAAAGAAGTAATACCGTCATTCATACACTCCCTTTCCAGGCTTTTGTGGTGAAAAGTGTACATTTCAGTTTGTAAGTGGAAGGCAAAAGTGAAGGACAGACTCTCTTTCTTTTTATTTCATTCTACAAGTAGAAGAAACTCATAGATAAAAGGTGAGAGACCATTTAGACCTTAGGAGGAAGACAAGGCAAGTGAGCTGCTTATCAGTTGTGACTATGATCCAAAATCCAACCTGTTAAGTACATTGTGGTGGCACCAGTAAGTGAGGGGTGGCTAAATAGCTTATTTATCTAAATGAATACAAGTGCAGTCTTACCTCTTGACCTAGCCTGAAAATAAACTGCCACTGCAATAAACATTTAGTGCTGAAATACGCAGTGAGGCATCTTACAGTTTAATGCTGAATACAAAAAAATGCAAAAGATTTAAATATTTTCCTACCTTCCTAACATAGAATTTTGCATGCTTGGAATTCTTAAAACTGAAACATTGAGTTTAATTTTAATTTAAAAGGTAAAAGGGAAGATGATTTGTCTGATGAAAAACAGTACAAATCACAGAAGACGTTCCTGCTTCATGTGTTCCATTAAGCTGTAATCATCTTACTCTGTAGAACAGAGGCTTGACATATGATATCTATACTACTACAATAGTTTATATAGTCTTAACATAAGAGGTGTATCAAATTGGTTAGATAGATATAGCAAAGGGCATTGGAATAATTACTTGGAATCCAAACACGATTACACACATACACACTAACATACTTTCCTCAGAAAGGAATCTTTTGTCTGCATGCTATCTGCAGCCAATGCCAGGGAAGACTCTGGAGAGATGGAGAAAGAACTCACTCTGGATGAGGACATCAATCAAAATCTTCCCTGGAACTAGAACTGCTGTTATAACAGATCAATAAATGACACCTGTTGATCTATAACAGTAGAATCATGAAGACATCTACTCAAAATGATACATATATATGTATTAATCACTACATGTATGCATGTGTTTATTTAAATGTTAATTCTAAACAAATTTTAGAGGTTTGTTTGTATTAATGCACGCATATACACAAGCTGACATTGACCAAGATCCTCTTACTGCTCTGTTCAGCCTGAAATTTTGCAACAGGAAGAAACTGAGAAGTCAAATATTAATAGACAGTGGGATTTTCCATGCAATAGCCTCAATAAATATGTCAGTCGAGGGAAAAAATTGGTCGAAACCAGAAAGCTTGTATCTTCTATACTAAAGAAAAGAGTATTTGTGTTAAATCTATTAGAGAAATAGCTACGAATGATTCATCTGTGTGAAAATACGATCCTTGTAATTGTAATGCTGCTATGATCAGCAAGACCTAGGATGTTATGTTGAATAAGAGCTGATTGCAGAAGTTAAAAACATCCCATGGGAAGCTTTAATTTACATGTATGTTTTTCCAGTATTTTAAAATAGGTAGGAGAGGAAAGTGTTTTTAGGACAGTTTATACTCTCCTACCTTATATATTTTTCCAGCATGCAGAATTTTTCATTTGAACTCATCCGTTTCCTCAGTTTTGGATTATTTGTACTTTTCCCCCTGGCCCATACACTCCTGCTCTTGTATATGTGCTTCATCTTCCACCCTTTCCTAAAACACTCAGAAAGATAAGTACAACAAAATATACAGTACCTTTAAACCAGAGAATCACAAAACTACTTTTTTTATTGGCCTCATACACAAAGTCTGCTCAGGGAAGCATGCACTAACTCAGAACCTAATTCTGCAGCAATCCTTGCACAGAAAACCAGTTGCCTCTGCTACAGATTTTGCAAGCAGATATTTCACTATAAATCTCAAAAAAACCCCAACTTTTTCACGAGTGAAGACTTGGGAACTTGACCCTGTTGGGGCTGTCTGTACCAGCAGAATCTCTCTGGGGAGGCCGAAAGAAACTGCATATGCACAACTCAAAGAAAATACCTTTTAAAGGGCAGCAGTCATTGTGCCTACTGCAAAACACATAATTTAACACTCAGAGAGTCTTCAGTGAGAATCATGCCACAACTGATGCACCAAAAGACAGACACCTCAGTATTGGCTAAAAATAAGTTAGTTGTGCTACAAATTCACAGCAATTGAATTTGTATGATGTGCCATAGTTTATCACCTTCCTATGTCTGCAGCCAAAGAAAAGAAAATGAAATACTGATTACCAAGGTGCATCTGGAGAAGAGTGTTACAGATGTTGGGGTATTTTCTTCCCCCTCTTTTCTCTGTTACCTTCTGATTTATTTTAGGTTAAACAGAGAATCTTGTGGCTCACTGGGCTATTGTTTGAGTTTTATATAATCTACCTGCAATTGCTTACTCTTCCCATTATTTGCCAGAGACCTGTTTTACAATGCAATGTGGTTACTGCAATAGGCTTTGTTGCCAATATCTTCATATACAAAATTCAACGAATACATTTCCTTCTATGCTTTATCAAAAAGACTTAGCCGGAGAATGTTTAACGCATTCTAAGAATACAACACTAAGGACTATTAAGAAAGGACGTTGAGGTGGAGGGTGTTTTTCTTTTTAATGACAGTAATATAAACTGAAGTGTTCTTACTCAGGGCATACAGGAAAATGCAAATAAATCATTTTAGGTGAGCCTAAATTCTACTTGAATTGTAAATGACCCTGCTAACAGAAATTAGATTGAGGCAGAAGCTTAAGTTCTCTTCTATATACCTACTCTTCTTTGGGGCATTTTTCAAATCCTGGCAAATTTAGACTCTACTGTAGAAAATCTATGATTTCTAATGTTTTTCTCACAAATCTTCAATTACTCTGTTTTCAAGATGTTTAAAAGAAAAAGATTATCAAGGCCTTGACTTGTTTTTGTTTTGTTTTGGGATTGTTTTGTACCTGTGTTGATGGAATAATTTGATTTTATTTGCTGTCACCTAAAAGATCATTTTTAGTAATAAACTGAAAAAATACAGAGAGGTGAGTTTGCTGCTTCCTCTTTTCTTCCCTTATAGCCTCTGGTGGACATTTACTTATGCAGTGATGTAGAATAAACAGTCCTTCAGACCGAATACTTAAAACTTGTGAAATGGAAGCTCAGAAAACACAGGATGCAATCTACTGAAAGGATTGTTGAAGGGGGAGGATGTTAGCCATTTTCTTTTTACTCTTTAAAATAACCAATCAGATCATTTAAATCCCAGATTTAAGTGGCTTCCTCATTCACAAAGCACAGTCCAATCAGACTTGCTTTGAAATTGAAAACAGTGTTACGACCTATGTCTGTTAGGGCAGTGTAAATTTGGAACAACTACATTGGCTGTAAAGCATTTAAAATCAAATATATCAGTGATTAGAAACTGGCCTATAACATGCTTTACTTTCTTAACCATTTCACAGCAGAAATAAATCTCCTTCATATCAGTCAATTATTTGCTGTTGTCAGTGCTACAGCTTTGTCAGACTCACTGATCATATTCTTCCTAATTGCTTCCTTCATCCTAGAGAGATAACTGTACACAATAAAGGCAAAACAACAGATGATCTTTCCGTTGTTTGAAAACTTTAAGGAGAAAATTATCAAAGCAATTCTCTCCCAAGCATCCACTTGCTACTCAAAAGAATGAAGCTTCTTAACCAAAGGCAGGTAAGAATTTGTTTTCATGTGTGGAAATGTGAATAATATCCAAAGAAACTAAGGAATTAGATACAATGAGTATAGAGGAGTAAGAAATTAATAGTAGGAAGTATATTTTATAAAATAGCTAAATCCTAGATGATTTTTAACCACATGATTCAGTAAGTCACTAACATATTTTAAGAGTTATCTAAATGCCAGGCAACTACGACTCTGCAGAAACAGAATAAAACCTCAGTGTAATTAACATTCAAAGTAGCTGCTAATTGGTCCATTTATTTGCAGCTCATGCAACTTCATAATAGAGTTTGCCAGACTAACCTGTTTAGATGTACGCTCCTTGTGCCAGCAGAATTATTAAAACAAACAATCCATTTACAGTGCATCTTTCTCTCAATCTGCTAACGCTGAGAAAAAACACATTTGAGGCTTCAAGACTCACAACCAGCAGTGTCCACTTTAAATAGAAAAATCCCATTGATTGCATGAAACTCAGGTCTCATTTTTGTCCATCGATTCCCCTGGTGACCTTCTGCAGTATCAAAGCCCAGAGCGAACCCAATCTGACCCTGACTTTACGTGCATTATTATATTGAGAGACAGGAGCTACTTACAGTCCATGCCATTGTCTCCGTAGATATGTAATAAAGTATTCTAGAACTGCTCCTGCAGAGAACACTTCATGCACTCGGCATTTCCTTTTCTCTGCCTCTCTCCCCTCCAATCTTAAAATTCTTCTCTTTGCTGTGCTGAATATGGATTTTTTTTCCCCCTACAGTGGACAGCTCAAATGAGCAACTTCAGACTTTGACTAATACTCACATAACTCTCAGTAAACAACATCCCTCACACAGATCTATAAGTAATAATAATGCTTTTTATTAAGCTCTCCTGTGAAACAATATGTCTAATAAAAGCTGCTCTCCATGCCATTTTAATTATAATAAATCACCTTCATTATGATGCATACTTCAATATAACATGCCTAATACTTAGCTACCTAGGATACTACAATAGAGAGTAGACACATCTTGAAGAAAGTTATTTACACACACTGAAAAAATTCTACAGTACCCTACTGCTTTGCAACATGAATTTCAGCAACTTTTATCTTACCTTACTGTTCATAACATCACAGATGAGAAGAACACACACTTCCCCCCCCCCCAATAATGCTGTTTACACAAATAACAGGACCCTGAATACGTCCACTAGCATGGAAAAATAAGTCCTTGCAGTGCAATCATTTCTCTATAAACGTATAAAAGTATTTTACCACCCTGTGCTACAAATCAGTGATGAGTCTATAGACTGTTGTGCGCCAGTACCTAGGGATTTCATGTCAAAGTCAACTTCCTTGGCAATCCCTAAGGAATTGCGCTGTGCACATTCTCATGAAAGGTGTGAAAATCTGATTTTCTAAAATGGATCAGTAATTCTCTATGAAGGGGAAAAGGATCGATAAATCTTTGCTAAGTAGATTGTAAAGGAAAAATTATTCTTTCAGTGACAGTACATTAGGATCCTCCAAACAATCTCAATAAACTAAAAGACATAGCATTTCTACACCAGCTACTTTTGACTTCTGATATATTTTTGTAATCTCAGATCATTCTGCAATGCACATACATTTATATTTGCTAAGCAACGTTGCATGTTGATGTTGATTTATGAGTATATGCCATTATAATGCTTGTCTGTGAGTAGAAAAAGAAAATTATTAGCTGCTTGTAACCTCATAGATGTGATACAAGGAAATATCAATACACCCATGCACACATATGTTTGCTATTATATCACTCTCTGTACCTACAAAAATATTGTCTGTTTTCTCTATATATACATGCACAAACAAAGAGATATTAGCTACATTATGTGTATCTATATGATTTTTTTTTTACATGCATAAATATAGCTATATTTTCAGGCACTGAGAGTTAATTATAACATATATAGCAACTGTAACTCTACTAGGTACTTCACAAACCTGAAAGGTGTTCAGCCAGCTACTGAAGTACCACACATCATCTGGCATTTATACCTTCGAATCAGATAGCCATGTTGTACTTAAACGTGATTTTTGCATACAAGTAAAAGCAGCACCTGCCTGAAGACAGCATAATAACACTGCCTACAGCAAGCAGTCCAAATGTATTGCCAAGGCAGAAGTGGGCTGCGCACACAAGCAGAGGAGTTAATTTGTCCTTTTTACACAGTCTTTCTCCTGCTGCAGAGAGTAAGAGGATCCTGCCAGAAACATCTATGGTGTTGTTTCTGCAGCAGTGCTAATATGCACAGTGTGGACACTCAAATGTCCATTCCAATTCTAAATGCCAGTGCAAGTATGAAACTTAACATGCTGGATTGTATTTCTATTCCTGGTGCTCCCAGCACAGAAGTATTCTGGGTGGTAATCTTTGAGGGGATGCATGCTGAGGATATGGAAAAAAAAGAGCTTTTTCCTTCTCCCTGAGGCTGAGAAACCAGAGGGAAGAGGAGGCTGTCTCTGCTGCCCAAAGAAAGCTACAGGCTGAAGACCAGGCTGTCTCCTGCAAGTAGTCTTCAGAATGAAGATGATAATATGACAAATGAAATATGATGAGAAGGCACAGGGAGGAAAGATTTTGCTTTCAGCACTCAAACTGCTTCATGTTTGACTGAGCCCCCCAAAAGGGATGGGTTTTGAAGACTACAGTGTAGTTTTGAATATTTTAAGATGCAGAACTCTAATGAAGCTAGTGAAATCCTGAAAACCACTGTGCACCTGAATAAGTTTCTTTAGCATTTTCCACATGGTGGAATAATGGTAGAAGACATTATGAGTTATACTCAGAAAATCCAATGCCTTGTATGCTTCCACAGTTCAAGGAACCTCCTTGCACAATTTCCTTAATCCTTTCAGCTTATCATTTGTTAGTTTATCTGGGGTTTTTTGTTTGGTTGATTACAATTTTTTTTGTTTGGTTGATTACAAACAGGGAAATACTATAAAGAGTTCTCAAGAACAGATGTTAGCTGAACAGAGAATATCAGAATGTACCTGAACAGGCTGGGCGCTGCTTCATGCTCAAGGGAGCATGGAGTTAAAATTCTTTTTTTTTTCTCTATTATCTCTAGCATCTCCATGTCAGCAGAACAAATGAGACTGGATTAAGTGGATTTACAGAGGACAAAAATATATATATCACATTTGTTACTCTCCTTTATATCAATTCCCGATAAAGTCAATTCATATCACTTGTCATGAGAGACAAAAGAATAAAATTGAATTCTTTTGGACTGACAAGTCTCATTTTTACCCAAGGACATGATGTTAAGGGGTCCTCAGGAGCCCACTGCAGCATCTTCTCAGACCGGTGGATTTTGAACTTTTCCAGAGGAGCTTCTCAAAGCACTTCACACAGACAGATAATGAAGCTTCACAACACCTCCTCAAGGTATGACAGGAACAGAAATAAGGCCCACACATGCATGTATAAATGTGCAGACACACTTCAGTACTACAGTAAGGCAGGGTCAATGTTTTAAAGCTGGATGCTTAATCAACTTTAGTCTGAAATTTTGACCCAGGTGACAAAGTGAAAACTACGTTGGAAACCAATGCCAGACTAGTCCTTCCCTCTTATCCTGAACACACTGAAATACACTAGAAAGTCAGAAAGCATAGCTAGTCAGTGGCAGCTCATGACCAGTACCCACCAAAAGGGAGCTCTCGTCCATAACAAAAAAAATAATATACACACAACACTAAACATCCATCATCCATCACAAATATCCCAAAATTTTTGATACCTTAGAGAAATATGAAATTATTGTCTTTTACCACTAGGTCTGGAAAAGGATACCTTCACTGAAACTAAACTATGAAACCATTCAATCTCCCTACAGCATCAGAAATCAGAAATAAAATAAACAAACAATCCAAACATGGAAAGGGTCTAAAACCACTTGCAAAGCAGCACACTGGTGCCTCATCTATTAAAGAAGAATGCGCCTTGCTGACATAGGAGTTCATGATCCACCACACCAGCAGGGTTGGATCTCAGACTGAATAAATCCCATTCTCTCCTATATCAGTATGTGTCTTGCACTACACTTCTGAGGATAGTCCCCTTCTGAATTCATAGTTCAGTCTCATGTCCAGCATTCCAGCTGTGACCAACTGACCTAGAGTAGTATGAATCACCTGTTTTAGTGTGTAAGTATTTATTCAGACCATTCTCTAGCCCACACAGGCAAGACCTCTAGATGTTTGGTTTCCTCTGTTATTCAGAGAAAGGTTGGGGGTTTTGTTTTGATAGGTGACATGATCTTCCTGAAATGCAGGCAATTCTGCTTGCTTAGGGGTAAACAAAACCACCAAAAAACCAAACACCACACAATTGTTATTCTTTCTTCATTTTTTTCTAATATTACCGATTAGGAGAACTGTAAATGTAAGACTGAATACCTCTATATCTGAAATTTGGTAATAGTGTCCTCAGAGAGGGCATACCACTTACAGCTCCCTGTCTGTCTACTCAAGATGGGCTTGTTGTTTACCAAACAAGAGATATTTGGGTCAGGAAAGGGCTAAGCACTTCTAAAATTATTATTTTTAAAATTTATTTATTTATTAATCATTCATCTCCTTTAGTTTTCTCATCTTCA
Source organism: Apaloderma vittatum (assembly GCF_000703405.1). NCBI lineage: Eukaryota > Metazoa > Chordata > Aves > Trogoniformes > Trogonidae > Apaloderma > Apaloderma vittatum. The sequence goes on from NW_009725491.1 coordinate 8,981, forward strand.
AATATGACATAGTTTTTGAATTCACAGTCCTGTTTACTTTGGACACTGTGCCCTTTCACAAACCATACAACAGAGGTCAATTTAGAATCCCTGCGTCTGCTCCCAGAAAAATATGGAGTGGAGGCCAATCCCAATTGCAGGGCACTGCCTAGCAGAAAGAATTTACAAGATTACAGCTGAGACAAATCATGATCGTCTATACTCCTCCCCTTTGAGACTACCTATCTACTCCTCACCTGCACTAAGGAAATCAGGTACTAAAGAGTATAGGTCTCTGTTTAGAGAGAGTGACTAAAATGCCACTAAAACACCAAAGGACACACGCACCTTCAAAGCCCAATATTTTAAATTTGTACAAAGGACCGTAATCCTGCACTCATCAAACTATAAAATTCCCACTGCTTTCAAAGAGGGGAAACCCCAGCCAGGAAATCTAGATAGGTGTTCAAGGGGAGGCCCATGGAAACATTGCATCTGATGGCCAGGCTCTTTTTATGTCATCAAATGTCCATAGCAAATTACATCAGTGGTGCAACACAACAAAATTAACCTTACATGAGGCAGTTTAAAATGTGTTTTCCAGAATATTGTATTGGGTTTGCCTGGCCAGATTTCAGCGGTGGGGGAAAACAGTAGGGGCAGCTTCTGCAAGAAGCTGCTAGAAGCTTCCCCTAGGTCTGATAGGGCCAATGCCAGACAGCTGGCCAAGGCTGAGCCTATCCAGTAATGACAAGTAGCAACATTTATGTGAAAACATATTTAAGAAGTGGGGAAAAAATAACTGTGCCACACAAAAACTGGCAGAGAGAGAGAGGAATGAGAATACGTGAAGACACCAAAGTCAGTGAAGGTGGAGGGAGGATGTACTCCAGGTGCTGGAGCAGAGATTCCCCTGGGTTGTGGTGAAGATTATGGTGAAGCAAGCTGGCCCCCTGCAGCCCATGGGTGTGACGGGATGTAGATGTCTACCTGTGGCCCATGGAGGACCCCACGCCGGAGCAAGTGGATGCCTGAAGGGGGCTGGGCCCCCGTAGGAAGCTGCTGCCAGTGCCCGTAGGAAGCGGCTGCCAGTGCCTGTAGCCTGTGAAGAGAAGGAAGCCCACGCTGGAGCAGGTTGGCTGGCAGGACTTTTGTGACGCCATGAGGGACTTGCACTGGAGCAGTTTCCCCCAGAAGGACTGCACCCCATGGAGAGAAACTCATACTGGGGCAGTTCGTCAAGAACCATCTCTCATGAGAGGAATCATGTTGGAGAAAGTGTGAGAAGATCATCTCCCATGAGAGGAACTCCGCAATGGCCGAGGGGAAGAGTGAGGAGTCCTCCCTCAGAGGAAGAAGGAGCGGTGGAAATGACATCGGATGAACTGACCGTAACCCCCATTCCCTGTCCCCCTGCACTGCCTGGGGGGAGAAGGTGGATAAATTGGAATTGATGTTAAGTCCAGGAAGAAGGGAGGGATGGGGGGAAGGTGTAATTTTTTTAAGATCTGCTTTTATTTCTCATTATTCTTCTCTGATTTGTTAATAAATTTAATTAATTTCCCCAAATCAAGTCTATTTTGCCCAGGACGGTAGCTATGGGTGATCTCCCTGTCCTTATCTCAAACCATGGGCTCTTCGTTCTATTTTCTCCCCCCGTTTAGCTGAGAAGGGCGGCTGATGGAGCAGCTGTGTGGGTACCTGGTCACTAGCCAGAGACAAAACACTACAAATATAAAATGTTATTGGAAGAAACTTTTTAAAAGCTGTATTTTTGACTCATTGCCCCCTCATTGTTAAGGAGATTCACTAACTGAACAATATTCTCTTAATATTAATGATTGGACTCAATGATCCTAAATGTCTTTTCCAATCTAGGCAATTCTGTCATTTCTGTGAATCTTTATGTGAATGTTATATAGGATAGCACATACACAAATGCAAAAAATTCCAAGATACAATTCTATAATAAACTTCTAGGAAGTTTCAGAAAGGAGCTCTTCATCATGAGCTAGAAATTACATTTGTATTCAAAGGCATGTTACACTCATGCTAATACCACAAGACAATGTGAAATTTCAAGTGAAATTGTGGAGCAATCCTGTAAGTAAAAGCTGAAACTTACTTTCCCTTTTAATGTTATAAAGCTTCACCTGATTTCTTAGAGAAATCCAACCTTAAAAGTTGTACATCACAGCTCAGAGTAAAGCTTTTCCCAAGAAGTTTAAAAAAAATTAAAAGGAGGGTTTGAGTTTTGAAAATGAACTTATTCTAACCCATTTTATCTGGCCTGTAGAAGAACGATCCAGAGGGACCCTGACAGGCTGGAGAAATTGACTGAGAGGGACCTCATAAAGTTCAAGAAGTGCAAAGTCCTGAACCTGAGAATAACAACCCTGTGGTGCACCAATACATGGTGGTGGCCAATCAACTGGAAAGTAGCTTGGGAGAAAACAACCTGGGATTCTGGTGGACACAACGTTGAACATAAGACAGCGGTGTGCCCTTACAGCAAAGGTGGTAAATGGTATCCTGAGTTGCCTTAAGCTAAGTACTGCCAGCAGGTTGAGGAAGGTGATCCTTCCCCTCTACTCAACACTGGTCAGGCCACATCTGGAGTCCTTTTTTCAGTTCTGGGCTCCCCAGTACGAGAGAGATGGGCATACTGGGAGGAGTACAACAAATGATCACTAAGATGGATAAGTGATTGGAGAACCTCACATATGAGGAAGGGTTGAGAAGGGCAGGACTGTGAGGCTGGAGAAAAGAAGACTCAGGGGCATCTCATCAGTGTATATAAACACCTGAAGGGAGAATGCAAAGAAGATAGAGCCAGTCTCTTTTCAGTGGTGTCCAGTGACAAGGCAAGAAGTACCAGCTGAAACACAGAAGGTTCCCTCTGAACATCAGGAAACACATTTTCACTGTGAGGGTGTCTTAGCACTGGCACAGGTTGCCCAGAGAGATTGTTAAGTCTCCTTCCTAGGAGGTATTCAAAAGCCATCTGGATATGGTCCTGGGCAACTAGCTCTAGGTGTCTCTACTTGAGCAAGAGGTATGGACTAGACGATCTCAGCCACTTTGTTTCTGTGAATTTTTAGTGTTTTTCTTCCCCGTTGGATAGAAGGAAGGACATGAAAGACCAGTAAAAAGAATTGCCTTTAACTATATAAAGAGGAATAAAGAAAACTTACTTTGTGTTCTTGAGTTTCAGGTTTTCCTGTGTCTTACCAAACAGAACTGGGAGCTAAAAACACAGCATGGGGAACCAAAACGGGAAACAGATGGGGAAAACAATCCTCACATACATAGGCTGAGTTTGTGAGGGCACAGGAGGAACAGCAGAAGAAGACACAGGACCTGGAATAACATCTTGCCTTGAAGTGAACAAATTTCAGCTATGAGCACAGTGAAGCAGTATAAGGAATGGAGGTCTAACATTCCTGCATTCTTCCATTACACATTTTGCAATCGACACATTGGAATCTGCAAGATAAAGTCTACTTGAATGGCTTTGTAAGCCTTCCATTCTTTTAATAAAAGAAAAAAAATTACCAAAGGGGTTCAATTCAAACATCTTTTCAGTGCACTGCTACCGTCACCCTGAAACACTGCAGTAATTTCCATAAAATCTGAAAGAACAACTTTAAGGTGAAGAGCCTGGGAAGGAGAATTCTGGGTTTCCAACAGTTTCTGGCAATTCTGCACTCTTAACTGCTACTATAATTTGTTTATATCATTGGGCTAACTAACCATTAACATGATAACCCAGTAGACATACGAATAAAACACACTAATTCCTGAAGCCCATATATGTTTTCAGAACCACATACCTAGGCCAGTTATAGGTGGATGCCCTTGACTCATCTCTCAGTCACTTAGCTGATCTGGTTTAGAAATATCAGACATTAATAAAAAAAAAGAAAAAGAAATAACATAGCAGGAAGGTTCTCTGGAAAAATACCTTCTAAAAAATCCCTGGGAAGAACAGATTACAGAGCAATTCTGCAGAGCAGGCCACACCACTGGAAAGCATATACGCTACTTACATTAGCTTCAGTAGACTTCTGCATGACCATGCCCCCATGCATGAGGACCAACTAATGCAGATGAACTTTTAGGACCTGATCCAGGTCACTGACATCAGTAGAAGTAGGTTTACTGTACCCCATATGCAGATTTCGGCAGCATTTTTAGGATTTTCTCAAGAAGTAACATTCTTATTTTATAAAAGATACCGTCAGAACTTCCACAATACTTCACAACAGACAAAGTTACTAGCTACATTTGTGAAAGGCTTAGATGATGGTAAACGAATTCCATATTCACAAGTATTTAAGACTAGAAGTAACCATCTTTGTCTTGTTCAGACAACTGCCAAAATTACCTTCAAAACACAGAAAGATTTACCCAGGCTCTTTTTCCCCACCTCCATTCACTTCTTCCCCAACATTCTAGCATTATAATCAAAATATTCAAGAAGCATTTGCAATTATGTCTCTAGCCTCCCTGCCAAAAAGCCACCTAAGACCTCCTTTGTGGACACAGGCAGTAGCTCCCAAGTAAAGATGAAGAATTTCAGGAGCCATGACTGAGAAAGAGTAGGAGACTGGGCAGAGAAAATCTTTCTTCCTGGGAAAATGAAGAAAGCAGTTTTGCAGTTGAAAGTACAGTTCTACTGGTGCAGCCCATGACAATTTGGTAGCCTCACTAAGCTGCAGCCCTAGTTCTAACAAAATAAGCAGGGTGTGCATTTGAAAGAGGAATGGGACTAGCAGTGCACTTTTGTAACATAAATAATTTAACTTTCCTTAGCTACCTACCATACCACCACTGCATTAGAGCAAGGTACAACTTAAAAATAAGCAGAGAATCAAAGTGGAAAGAAAAAAATTTTGGACAAGGCCGTTGGAAATGGCTTCTCTGTTAAGCTTTCTCTCTCCTCTATTTCTGTAGATTAGTAGCATGAACAAATCAGAAAATAAGGCTGTTTATAAACCAGACTGAAACAGCTGAAGTAATTTTTATTGACCAAGCAAATCATGCAGATGGCACAAAAAGGGAACAATATCTTTTTTAATACTTTTAGAAGGAAAAAAGTTAACTAATGCCATTGCTAGTAGCCATGCACAGTTCATGCAAGAAGTCTTTAAAAGGCAGGGGGTGTATAAGGAGAACAGCCTCTGCAGAGCAAAGCAAAGCAAAGCAACATCACAACACATCCCCAGATTTCTTTATGCACAACATTGAAAAATCTTTTAAATATTAAGGGATGTACTCTACTTTAATTCCACACGTGGGATTCCCATTAATGTCTGTGGGTGCTTTACAAAAAGCACAAGAATAGAAAACTGCCCTTGGTATGTATTAAAGAAAAAAGATTTCAATAAATTTACTTAATCCATCAAACTGGCAGACTCTAGCATTAGCTCCTTTGATAGTGCTGTCAATGATTGGTCAAGCCTAAAAAAAAAACTTCAAGCTTAAACAAGTCTTGGCATAGCAGAGAAGCAGAGGATCAGAATGGCCAACGGTGGGAAGTAAATAAACTTTTAAAAGCAAAGAGAATACAGGATTAAAGGATAAAGAAAATTATTTTCCCCCTTGATATCGACTTTTTCCAGAGAAGAAATATTTTGCTGCAAAAGAAACCCTGATCTTGGCAGACTGGGTAGAAAAAGAAGAGACAAGTTTGGGGGCTGGGGGGAGTGGTAAGTAAGAGCGTAGCTGTTAATCCTACTACGGGAATTTTGTGTGGACTTGAGTGTATTGGGGGCATACAAACTCTTTGACCATATACTAGCTAGTTCCCTTAATAGCCTGGAGTATCTAGAGTTAAAGTCAGTATATAACTTAAAGTCCATGGGAAGAGTGGATTTGTGCCCAAGAGCATTTTGTTGTCAGACATCTTTATCAAATGGCATCTGCAACTGCAGCAAGTATAAGACAATTCTGCTAATGCCTTCCCTTCATTGCTGTCCTACATCCACATTCCCAACAGCAACAATCTCATGGCCAGCGGTCTTTGTTGCAATTTTTATTTTATTATTTTGCTTAGAGATCACAGACCCATGCAATTGCCAGCTTAGGTTTTTGTTGGCTTGTTGGCTACCACTTTGGGTGGAGAGTCCTTGTATCTGGGTACTAGTCCTGATGATAGTTGCAACCAACTTTGTTACTTTGAAAGATGGAAGAGCCAGTCTGAAATATTAGGTCCCGTTCTCATTGCCACATTTGGTATCCATCTGGTTCAATTATCACTCAGTTTTGCACTGTGGGAGTTCTGTAGCGGAAAAACTGACAGAGGTATATGGTCTGGCTGACAATTTAGATAGACACGCCTGTTGAAATTGTGTAAGACTTATTAGGATACCTGGCATTAGCAGTCTGATCCTGGTATATAAAAGATTTGAGGCAATTTAAGCTATATTACCACCACACAAAGGAGATAATTCAAAAAAAGCAACAAGGTAGAACTACAGCTAGTTGTTGGACAGTGATATGCAAGCTTTCTCTCTCACCCTGGATATATTAATATACTTCATTTGTAGTAGTAAAATAACTGAGTACAAATAACATTTGAAGACAAAATTAAAAATATTACAGAATTATGACCCCTACAGTTAACTGTATCTAATGTCTGCTCCCCCTTTATTTCTTTCTTCTAATTCAGTATACAGCTCACTTATTTGCACCTACCTGTTTAGCACATGAGCAGTACCAAGACATAGCACTCATTATGTTCTACTCTAAGAGACGATCAAAGCAAGACCCTTTCATTAAGGTCCTTCTGAACAAATTTTACCTGAAAATGCTAAGATGCTTCCTGCCAGGAAATCTACAGAGAATTCAGGCAGAACACTTGTTTTCAGTTTCACAAAAACCTCAGATTATGTGAATTATCTTCTGTGGCTTACCTGTGTTGATTCCAGTTATGGCTACTGCTGTGTAAACCCTAGACTTAAAAAAAAAACTACCTCAAGAAAAACAGGATGAAGGTCAGCATGCACATGGGAAAACCCATGATTTTGGTTTCAACTCCTTTTGGGGCAGCAATTGTGGAACCTCCTTATAGTTACAACTTATGCAAGGTGGAAATGTTACGAATGAAGTGGTCTGAAGAACCTCTGCAAGAGGCAGAGGCACAGAATAATATATAAAGTCATTCTAAAGTCAACCTTAACTACTTCCTCAGTAATTCACCAAAACATACTAACACAAGCACATGTTAATTCATGTCCTCTGAATTCAGTGGAAAAACTGAGCACTTCAGCATCAACAGCCTCCGGTTGAACAAACCTTTTATTTGCAGACACTGTTACAAAATACCAGCTAGTTGCAGTGTAACATGAACCACTAAATCCATACTAGTAGAAGACAATTCATTTGGACCACTGTGACTCATTACTAAAATAGCCCTCCTCCTTTCCCTGTTTTCACATATATAGTCCTGTTGAATTCAATGGGACAACTCCCATAAGGAGAGCCTTTTTTTCCAGAAGGAAAGCTTTAATCATTGTTCAAAAGCCATACTATCAAAGAATCTCCTAGATTAAAAAAGACTTTTAAGAACATTAAGTCCAACCATTAACTCACTATTGACAAGTCCTCCACTGAACCATATGCCTAAGCACTATGTCTCCATCATGATCATGGCTAGGCTTCGCAAATGAAGATATGGGAAGGGCTCTACCCACACTTGCTACAATCCCGCTGATGGCTAAAAAGGCCGATGCAGGATAGGCAAGTCCGGTTGCAAAAGGCACAGCGGGAAGTCTCCTTAGACGGTATTGGTGAGGCACGGTTCTTTCTGTATTGTGTTTTCTCCTTGAGACTAATTCTACATGCGTTCTCAAAGGAGGCAGCAGTGTTATGGATGGTGTGTCTCCACGTCTCCCAGTTGGAGGCCACAGTGGACCCCTGATGGTAGTCAATATGGCCAAAACTGAGGTATTGTTTTAGAGAGTCCTTGTATCTCCTCTTTGGGGCTCCTCTGTTGTGGCAGCCGGTGGTGAGTTCACCATAGAGCACAACCTTAGGGAGGCGGTGATCCTCCAACCTGGAGACGTGCCCTGCCCAGCACAGCTGCGTCCTCAGCAGCATGGCCTCAATACTGGTGAACCCTGCCCGTTCAAGGACAGTAACATCAGTCATGTCGTCAGTCCAGTGGGTGTTTAGGACTGTACAGGTGTTTAGCACTGATGGAGGCGTTTGAGGAGTTGCAGGTGGTGGCGGTAG
>NW_009725492.1:0-15914 GCF_000703405.1 Apaloderma vittatum
CTGCTACTACTACTGCTACTACTACTACTACCAAACAACAAAACCAAAAACATTAAAAACAATAAAACAACCCCAACACCAGAAAAACAGTCAAAATAAATTAAAGTATTTGTCATGGGTTTAGCCCATAACCAGGTGACCAACACTCTCTGTAACTGCCACCCTCCTAGGAGATGGATACAAGAGGAACAAGGAAGAGAGACTTTAACTAAAGGGTTTTGAGGATTGAGGTTAAGGACAGGGAGAATGCATTCACTACTTATAGTCATAGGCAAAGAACAGAGTAGACTTGAGAAAAAAAATTTAATTTACCAACATCAGTTTAACCAAATCAACTAGATTAGAGTAGGATAGTGAGCAAATAAACACAACCGGATGTTGAATATGCTTTCTCCCCACCCTTCGCTCCCAGCACAGGAGGGCAGAGGATGAGAGATGCAGTCTGTCCATTACTCATTGTCCATGCTGTTCCTTCCTCCTCAGGGAGAGGACTTCTCACAGTCTTCCTCTGTTGCCACATGGTGTCCATCTTACAGGAAACAGTTCTCCTCAAACTTTTCCATCATGAATCCTTACCACAAAAGTGGGTTCCTCCCATGGGCTATGATCCTCCCAGTAATGGACCTGCTCCAGCCCAGGATTCTCACAGAGTCACGGCATCATTTAGACATGTCCTCTGCTCCAGCATTATCGTCTGCTCAGACATGATTTTCTGCTCTGGCATGGGGTCCTCTGTGGGCTGAATCCTGGACATTGTGTCATTGTTGACTTCTTTGGTCAGCAGGGACTCATCCTGCCATCTCACCATGGGCCTCAGGGAGATGTCTCCTGCTGTGTTCTTCCTCCCCTCTCTTCCCCTATTTCCTCCCCTCTCCCCTTCTTCCTCACAGACCCTGGTGACTGCATGGTTGCTCTCTTCACCTCCCCCTCTTCTCCTGAACAAACAACTCCCCAACACAAAATACAGGACAAAACCCCTAGCCCAATAGGTTTCCCCTCTTAAATACACTGGTCCCAGAGGTGCTGACTGGCTTGTCCATGGCCAGAGGTGGATCTGATTTTCTTTGGGCTGGGGAGGCTCTGGTACTTTCACAAGGATCTGTCTCCACAACTCCCCATGTCAACTAGCAAAAATCACCACCAGACACAAAACCATGGCAGTAGTATATATTAGATTAAATGTAGTTGTTTTTGTTTTTTTTTAAAAGATGATTCATTGTTCGTGCTTGGAGATGTGGTATGGTTAGAACTGAAAAATGTAATCTGCACATTTCAATTTTTGATCTGTATTGGTTATTTGAACCTAAATGTTGCCCATGTCAATCCTTGTGTTAGCAATCCTTCCTCTAGTAACTCATATTCTACTTGAATTAGGCTCTATCAGACAAAAGCATATTTTATCTGAAATAAGGTCTACCTTTTTTTCCCAATTGGGATAACTGTGAGGTTTGGTTTTGGAGAAAATAAATAGAGTGTAGCTCTGTATGCAAGTTCCGTGGTTGTTATTGGCTTTAAATTGCCTCTTGTTCCACAGGGAACTAAAAGAAGAGGAAGAAAACAGTAATGTAGAATGATGTACGGTGTCTAATAGTATCAGTGGCTTCCCTGTTAGATTTTATGTTATTTTGGATGCAATCACTAGAATACATTGGCTGCAATACTTACAGATGGAAACTAAGTACATCTGTGCCAACATAGACTCCAGGTTTGTGAGTATTCACTCTTTTATTGTAAATACAGCAAATAGCTTTCCCTGGATGATCCAAGCTGAAGCTGAAGAAGTGCCAAATATAAAAGATTGTCTTTTGGGAACCGTTTAAATTCCATGTACAACTGTACTTTCAATGGAAGAAGATTATTTTTTGATGTTGTTCTGGGGCATATTTGTTTCTTTTAGTATCATAGCCAATACTGTGGTTTTCTTGAGAACATGTGCATTGCCTATATGAGTTCCCCCAGACACAGCAGCAACAGAAAGAGTGGAAGCATATTTTTCTAACTCAAAAACAATAGTACCCATTTGAACTCCTGCTGAGCATACCTCTGTTGCAATGGGAAACTAGCTGATTTTGCACACCTTGAAGAGCTTTTGGGAATACTGATCATTGATGGTTTACCATTTAACAAGATTAGAATCTTGAATTGATTCTCTTATTCAAATTCATGACAAAATTAAGTGGTTTAAGCTGTTTTGCTTTTGTTTTTGAAAGAGTTATGGCCTGTTTTGTACTTTTTTCCTGCTGACTCCATAATAACTTAATTGAAAGGGTGATTTGGTCTCAATCCTTCAGCCTCCCATTTTGTCTTGGTCTTCCCAACTAATATGTATAAGGTTCCATAATAGAACAAATCCTTGAGAAACAAGCAGTTTATAGGGAAAAATTTAGACAGAAAAAATTAACATCTGATTGAATATGCAAGAAATGAAGTGGCAAAATATGAGAAATTACAAGCCATTTCATATCAGTGTTTTTGGTTTGGTTTTCTTGTAGGTTCATATCTTAATACTTGGAAAATACATGTTCCTAACTGATATTTAATGTTGTCTCTTTGCTACATTAATATTTAAAAAAGCCTAAAGAGTTCTTGCTTTTAAAATATTCCTGATTGCTGCGCTTTTATGTGAAACAAATTTCAGAGGAGGAATCCCTAATTCACTTATTAACCAATTCACACAGCTTCTCACTTGCCTAAACATTTTTTAGTGAATCTGAGTCAAAGTGCAAATTTGATAATTGTACTAAATTAACAAAGGTTGGGTAGATTTACATTTGGAAATGTGGTGATCTATTTTTTTCAGGTTTCTTACTAAAAATGGAATAATATGAGTTGGAAAAGCAGGCATATTTTCAGGGAAAAAAAGTTATTGCAAAGAGTTAAAGTTTATCCGAAACATATATTCAAAGCTTAATTCTACCCCTTTAAAACTTGCTACAGACTGTAGATGAGTTATGAGAAGAAAAAGAGAACTTGGTATTTTGAAAACTGGAGTGATGGGTGAGCCACAGAAATGGTGTCATTCAGAAATGCATTACCAATACAGAATGCCATCTGATCCTTCTGAACCTTTTAGGGGGTGCAAATTTAATCATGGATTCTGAAATTGGATCCTCACAAGCAAACCCCACGTACAGGCCTTTTTGGAGTTTCCATTAACGAAGTGCCACTCTGCAGAACAGTAGGCCTTGCCTTTGCAGAGATCAGATTGCAGAACCAGGACAGTTCATTAAGAGCTCTCAGAGGCATGTTCAAGCCATTTCAGATCCTGCTCGAGAAAGTAATACACACATACACTCCCCCAAAACACACAGACAGCTCCCCTTCCCCCAACCAAAAGAGAAACAACAGCAAGAAAGAAAATCAAGCACACCACAGTTTCTTTTCATCACTTGAGGTTTGGAGGGCATTGGAATGCAAAAATTATTATATATGAATCCACAAAAAAGTGTCCAAGGATGAGAAATGTGATTTCTTGTAGAATTGAGGTCCTCAGTTCTTGTGTGCAGCTCTGAAAATGTCTCCAACACATGTACTGCTGGGGCTGAAACCCATTCCCTCTTCCTTATGCATAGTCACTGAAGAGTTCATCAGAATTCTGAAAACTTATTTGTTGGTCTAGGTACCCATTGCTGTGACAAGATTTTTTATTATTATTATTATTATTATTATTCAGGAGGAGGAGAAAGAGGACAAGACACTTTTCTTAAAAGCTATTTAATTGGATACAACTTTCTTTTTACAGTTCTTATAAGATTATGAATGTTATGAGCAATAAACTGATATTAGCAAGTAATTACTCTACACAGGTACCATTTGTATTTAGTGCATCGCTACCCAAGAAACTTCACTGAAGATATATTTATTCTTCCCAATCTTGGGAAGTTGCATGTTATGCCAAAATATTGTATTCTCTTTTCATTAATAAATGAATATTTAAATATTCATTCAATACTTCCAGAGGACAATATGTATCTCTGTTCCTTGAAGACACAAATTTTTCCCCATGGAAAACAGAAATTCCTAGGGTGACTAAACTCCGAAGTAGCAGGTTAAGGTTATGTATGTAAATTAAGCAAGAGGAATCTGGACCTCAGGAAGCAATCTGTTTAAAAGCAAAATATAAAACCTGTTGGGTTACTAATTTGTGAGTTAATCTTCCTTCTGTATTTTCACTTTTCTTTTAATAAAGAAATGCAAATAATGCTAAATACTGAAAAGCAAAGTTTTAACTATATATCTACTATATATATGTTCTTTTCATGTAGCACTTTCTGTTGTATATCAGTCATCTTTAAACCATGTGGTAAAAAGTTTGGACTTCTAAAGTAGATTCAGTATTAGTTGCATTGTTTAAAAATTAGATATGTAACAAGAAATAGTACAGAACTGTGGGGTTTTAATTTTGTTTTGATTGCAGCTTTCTGGCACAAAGCTCTCTAAGTATATTTGATGTTGGCCTTACAGAATTGCTGGCTGGTTTTCAGATATTTTATTTAATGAAAGGTTAACTCAGTGAAAAATAAAGGGCTCAACTCAGCAGAAAATTCTACTCGAATGAACAAATTCGTTTTCCGTGCATATCATATTAGCTTATTATAGACTTTATAAACTAAATTCTTTCAAAAATATAAATGAAGTAGAAGCTATGCAATTCAAATTGAGGCAAGGATTTAAACCTTTATAACAACCATAGATTTAAAACATGCATCTAAATAAGAGCATAATTATATTCTGATGCACAAAAATTATCACAATAATAATAGAAGTACAAAAAGAGGAGTAAAATGTAGTTTTGTATGATATATTTGCACAGTAAAGGAGATGAATTTCAGAGCGATGTTGCTAAGAAAGACTTATGGGAATCTTTCTGCGTAATTCATCAATGTGAAATGCATTTTGTTTTTAAACAGTGACACAAACACATCACTAAAGTGTAAGGCTTTAAACAGAAGCTAAAGACTAATAACATAGTATTTTATTTATTAGCAGTCTGATCTGGTTCTGATTATGAAACAATGGCTCATCAGGAAAAGAAATATATTTTTCCAGTAAGCTGAATTTAACTTGCCTTTAATTGTGGGTTTTTTTGTTGTTTGTTTGTTTTTTTTTACTTAAGACATATTTGATATTACAAGGCTGTGTTAAACTGCATATATGCCTATTTCACTTTATATCTGTACAGAACTAAATATGTTCTTAAAAATGAAAGACCTCTAGACTGGAACTTTCTACCTAAAGTGTCCACTGGACTGGCCACGCCAATATGACCCAGGAACATGGGCTGCTAACAGTCACAGGAACTAGATACTTATTAACAATTTTTCTCAGTTTGAAGAAGGGGGGGTGTGTTTGTTTGTTTTGGTTTTGTTTGTTTTCGTTTTTTTATTTTTTTTCTCTTTGATGGATTAAAGATGGACAAAAGTATAGTATCTCTAATTCTCTCATGTGTATACCTAGACTTAACTCCACATTTGCCCACCAAAAAAATTTACTTTCTTTATTTTAGTTTCCAGAAAGTAATGCACCTGCTTGCATAAGAAGGCACGTTACATCTGAAAGAGTCACACTGCTGGAAAATATATCCATTACTTGTTTCCCTATGCAGAAACAAAATTGTTTTTTCTCCAAAATCTGGTTGACCAACAACTCATGTGCCATTTTCCCCTCCCTTCATAAGAAATAGTTGAATATTTTACTTTTAGGGTACTGAAAACCAGAAGCTTTATTTAAGATACACTGTACTAGATATCATGGATCCATTAAGGAATATATTTTTAAATTTTTTTAATGAGACTGCACTGTATAATAAATGTGCTTGAATTCTGTTCACATGGATGGGACCGGTGGTTTTGAATGTCTGTCTGCAGTGCTATATTATTGTCTTGGCAAAAGGTACAACTGCAAGAATAATAAGCAATGATTAGAGTAAAAGTCCCTTTTGCACTGTGTACGAATTCATTTCCATATCGTCATTAGACATTAGTTTTCAATGAATAAGACTTAACTTAAACAAAACTGAGACTGTTCATTTTTGTAGAGAAAATCTATGCATTAGGTCTACTTATGCACAACATTTTAAAAAATATTCAGTGCCTTTCATGAGAACACATGTAAAACGTTGAGATCTTCAGAGAAGTCAGATAAATCTTGTTTCTTTTAATTTATATCAGGAAAAAGTGGTAGTGCCCCACCTAAATATGAGGGTAAGAGAACACTTAGACCAATGCAAGCCCTGGGTAAATTTGTTCCTATATTCATTTTAAGATTGACTTAATTTTCAGGCTATAAGCTGGCATAATTAAAAGCTTTAGTGTCTTAAATTCTAAAATCTAGATCTTCTGCTGATTTGTAAGTGGGCTTTTGTAAACACCTCTTGTGTGTTTACTCACTTCAGAGATAGAAACTGCAAACAGCGCAAAGAGAACATCTTTAGTCTCTTATATTTGTTTTCCATTAAAATGTATATTTTCGTAACACTGAAAAACAACACAAAAATCCACATTTTTTTTCAAAATCAGACTTTTTACTTCCCTTCTTATCTAATGTACTCCTTAATTGTCCTTAAGAGTACTTCCTGTGGCATATTTGCAGTATTAATACTTTTTTATTCCAGGTTATCTCTGGTTTTGTGTTGATCATAGGCTGCGAATATCTAAGACTTTACTAAAAATAGAATTAAACTCCCTTGCTAACTATTGCAATTATTACTGGCAGATGATGAATAAAAGGGGCTTCATATTTACTGGGATTTAGAATATTAATAATATTATATAGGAAGGCATCATAACATTATTTGAGAAACAAATAATCAAGCATTTAAAATAGAGTGAATAATTCAGAATATTGGTAATATATTACAAAGCCTCTCATCAGGAGGTTCATTTCTCTAAATAACTCCAGGTTAACAGGAAACAGACATTATTGCTATATAATAGCTTTTTTTTTTTTTTTTTCATTTTTCCTTAGTGACAGGTCTGGACTTTTGGAACTTAGCAGAAAAATTTCCCTTAGCATCAAAGATTCAGGGCATGGGTTTAATTCTAATTTTCACTGTATTGTCATGAGAGAAAATGTTTTCCTGAAAGTAAGTATGTTTAGACAACAGTTGTGGTGGATCTGTTAAAGGTGACTCTTGCCTGATGTAAAAATGACAAGAATAGCATAGTGATAGAGCTTTCATTTTATCTGATGATCAGATTATTTTTTTAAAACAATCTGCTGAGGAAATAGAAATTTATATTATTGCTTCACATTCATTTTTATTTCAGAGAAAAGAAAACAGTGCATCAACTAATAAAAACCTTTGAGACACCATCATGTAACTCCTTCACTTTTCAGGTTTTAAATACTGGAGAACATCTGGATGTTCTCCTCCGTTAAAAAGCAGGCAAGAACCAAAAAGTAATTGAAGTTCTCTACATTAGTTGCCTCTTCAAAAGCAGAAAAGGACTTTTTTCTGATATTTCATGACCCAGATATGTTTGCTACAGCAAATTTAAATTTATCACAAAATTAAATTATCCATACCATAACTCATTTTTTACTTTGTCTTTTTCATATCTTCTCCCTTCTTTTTCTTTCCAATCCTTCCTTCCACAGCAAACTCCCCAGGTAGAAAGCATCAGATTATTTTATAGACAAGGAGAATGCATATTTAGTAATTTTTCTAGAACAATTGGACAGAATGTTAAAGAATTGTTAATGACAGTCAAATATTTTGGTACTACTTATTAGGGACTATTCTGGTTTACAGAACATTGCCAGTCACAGACTATACTTTCAGATTGACAGCTTAAAAGTAGAACTCCCCTTTCATTATTTCAACAGCTTTCTTCTGAAATATTATTAAGTTGCTTGAATACACAGCAGGAAATAAAGAAGGGAAAAGAGGCTTACAAAAACAAATATTAAAATTAAATGTCTGTAGATGTTCAGCAGATAACAAACAAACAAAAAATATTAATGACCTTTGATATAATTTACTAAAGTATGGCACAGCTGGAAACACTGAAGTTAAAAACCCATAAGCAAACCTTTCAGTAAATACAAGTTTTGCTTAGCAGGGAAAGAAAACGGAATGCATTGAAAAACCATTAAAACTCTCAGTATGAAATGGTACAAAAAATTAAAAGAGACAACATAATACAGTACTCTAAAATCAGCATGTTACATGAAAATTAATAGAGATCACATCAGCTGAATTTCTTTTCGAACAGGAAATTACATTCCATAAATACTATTTGAAATAATGTACATAAATATTTGTTCTTACAGTGAAAACCTTATCAAAATGGATGTCTAAGAACATCAGAACTATTTTATTTTCTGGAACTGCAGGCTTGGTTGGGGGATTTTTTGAGCTTCCATATAAATGTCACTGAATTTTGTCAGATATTTGACATAATTGAACAAGTTATTGCATGATATGTTCCAGTTATGACAATTATTTAAGAAAACTGTAGTTTATTCTGGAAAATATTTACATGAAGGGAAAAGAAGGTAGGGAATTAAATCCAAAATTGATTTTCAGATAGGAAGCTTGTGACGCCTGCTTTTATTTTTAATAATTGTAACCTTCATTTTGGTCTTTTCTTAAATACTTTCCTATGTAATTCTAAATCATGCAATATGTGTACTCATATATGTCTAGACAGAACTTCAGGGGGAAAGAATACAAGTACAGCAGTAATCCGGTTCTACATTTTCTGTCTCTCCGTGGATTCATAATGTAACAGAAGTCTTTAAACTTGTGTTTCTGCAGCTCACCATATGCAAGATACATCTGTGTCACACCACCGAGACTAACACAGAGCTAGTCAAGTTACTTTTGACATCAGATGCAGTGAAGCCATATTAACTCTGGATTAAAGTTCTGTGCTTAATTGTGAAGCAGGGTATCTCTGCAATGCTATCCACTGTGTCCTATAGCCTTTGGTTCTTTTTTTCGGGGTCCTGTACTTTGGCCATACACAGGTTTCAGCCTAGAGAAGCAAAAAAAAGGCAGCCTAAGAAATACTTTCCAGTGTTTGAAATTGAGGTAAGGGTGTTCCAGATTTATTCCCAATATTTCCTGAGCAGAGCTGTATTTCCATGCAATGTGAGCACAATAAATTCAGTGCCAGAATATGCCAGACTCCTGCTCAGTCTAAGCTGTATTCAGTGTGTGCATTCAAGGGAGCTATTAGTCCAGGATACTTGGACATTCAGCATCTTGCTGCTAGTAACCTAAAACAACATCCAGCAATATTGAAATGACGGAAAGTATTGTTTATCTATTGGGTGTTAGACAGCACATACACTAGCTAGTTGAGCTGGTGGTACCAGTCCATGTATGAGCTCATACCTCGTGTATGCAAATACTGAAATTACAAGACTTAAAAAAATGAAAACTGAAACAAGAATTGGTATATACTAGGCAGGGATTTTTCTTGTTTCTGCCATTGATTTTTATACTTAGCAGAAAGAGAAAGAAGAGCTCTCTTAAAATTCTTCCTAAAGCTAGAAAAGGTAAATAGAAGTGTAAATGAACTAAAATTTCCCTTTATGTGCTCAGTAACCCTGAAAGAGCTGCGCTGTTAACAAAATGATTACTTGTTAAAAAGGTCCCTCAAAAACCAGAGTCTTTTTTTATCAAATGGGAGACTAATTTAAAGGCACATCTGGGAGAGGTAGAGGAGGACTGTAAATGCCAGATTAAATAAAGGCTTTAGACACCAAAAGATTACACAGTGCAGTGCCTAACTTTTAGGCACTCTCATAGGATTACAGAAGTATATACAAGCTTCCTGCTTAGGACATAGGAAAAGTCAGTATGCCAGATTTACAGATACTATCCTGAATACACTAGTCCCGGTTGGTCGTAGGTTTCTGCCAGGAAATAAATCCCAGTCCACTGATATTTACTTCAGACTGGTGACTACTTGTGAGCAACCTTCCTCCACACAGTAGAAAACAGAAACTGAGATTAGAGTTTATTCTTCGAAACCATGATTGCAGGCCGATGAAGGTTTAAATTGAGAAATTAAAGAAATCTTGGACACAGGTTGAAAACCATGGTGTACACACATGTATGCAGACAAAATGCATTCTGAAGCAGAAAAATAAGTTGCATTTAGGGAAAAATGTTTTACGGATCATTTCATATGTAACTTCAAATAAAAATTCAGAATAAAAACACCTCTAAAGCTGCTCACAGCAGAGGAACAAAAGACTTCATCACATCCATGTGGGCATTTGAAAGAGAGCTTATCAAGATGTTAACACTATTTCCAGAGAAATACTGAAAGCAGAAATCTGCTTTCCGGAACATATGGAAGTTGTGCAATAGTACCTCAGTAATTCAATAATATCAAGGTGAAGTCTTCTGCAGCTTGTTTTCTTTTCTAGTATTCATTAAGACTATCAAATAAATCTTTAAATGTTTCACCTGCTTTGAATGGTGCTTTCAAATGCATGTATATGTATATATTTAAGTGTATATTCATATATATTTTTATGTCTAAATGTGTATAAACATATACAAGTGAATGTGTGGATACACATGTATTCACTCATATATTCTTATTCTTGTGGATTTTTACTTTCAGCTTTGCCTTTGGTAGGGATAGACCTTGGCATAGCTGATCTAAAATCAAACAGAATAACGGACTTACTTATGATAGCTGAAGAGATGGCCTTCAGGTTTTAAAGAAGCTATATTAGTCTTTTCGGTAACAAGCAGAATCAACCACTAAAGAAAATTTTTGTGTTCACCTGATACAATTAAAAACTATGAGAGCAGGTACATTTGCTCATCACCCTACCCGTGTCATGGCAATGGTGTGTCTAGAGTGGAAACAGTCAAGTGAAACAGTGTTAGAATCAGACAGCACAAATCTTACCAATATATTACTGAAGGTTTTCTCTCAAACTTATGTTCTGCAGTATATCCTGCTCCTATCTGCAATCTTTCTATCAACTTCTGTTCCAAGCAAGTTTGAATTACTGCTGGCTGGATTATGAAAGATAAATTAAGAATACTTGATTCAAATCAGTGAATCATTCTACATGGACAAATTGTTTCCATATTCTGTGAACAGTGTGGATAGAATAAAATTAATTTAATTCATTTGAAAGACATCAGGACTGAGACACAATTTAGTTAATATTTGACAAAAGTACCTTTTCTAAATACGCTTTTATAAAATGTATCTAATTTTGCGATAGAATCCAAATACATCTCATTCTGTGAGGCTCATCTGCTTCTCGTATCAATATGTCAAATAATTTCCATCAATTCTGCAAAAAATTTCATTGCTTATTTCATATAAATTGATTAAATCATAATTGATTTTCTCTCTCAATATTGTGATATTATAATAAATAATTTCTTTCTTCCTTTCCTCTGGTCTTTAAAAAAATTAAAGGAAAATTTACTCTTTAGAAGAACTCTCAAGCTTTTGATGACTATTCAAAAAGTTTGTTGGTAATTTTTTTTTAATTGTAATAAGCAATAGTACACTGGCTTGATTTTAGTTACAAGTATGTTTAGCTATACCTTGTCTCATTTTCTCTTATCAAAAGTTAAAGCTATAAATTCTTAATAAGAAATAAAATATGTTAATATTTTGGAGTGTAAAAGGAGGAAGAGGAATAGGTGTTACAAGATAAAAGCAATGATATACGGAGATACAGTTGAATTCTAAATCTTTTAAAATTTTCTTTAGATGTGACAGCAAACTGTTATTTAGATATCTTTTAACTTCTTAATTACATTTTCAGTACTGTCATGTGTTTAATAACTGGAGGTCTGATGAAAGGAATGCAGGGTCTGTGATTGTTCTAACTTTCTGTGATCCCATAGCTTTCCTTTGCACTACATTCCAAATATTTATCTCACTCTTCTTTTCCTTATTAGAAAAATTGCATCCTGAAATGCTATCCCACTGTTAAGGTAAATTGCAATTACTGAAAAAAACCCTGTTCTTGACTTTTTTTCCATTTCAGTTTAACTCATTACCTGTTTCAATTCCACTGAAATCGATCATGAAACTTTGTCCTTCTACAAAAGTTCTTGAAGCCATTCCTTCCTATGCCATCTTTCAATACCTAAAGATATTTCACCTATTATTTATTATGACAACTCAATTCTTTACATACTTAGATAAGTGAAAATGTGTAGATGCAGGCTTACATGCCTGAACATTTTTTTTTGGGGGGGGGAAGAGGAAATGTCACTTTCTGTCTAATGTTATAAATGTTTGTATGTAGTGAAGCAAATACCTTTGTTACCCCATACAATGATGTCATCGATGTATTGCAGATGTTCAGGAGCTCCACCTCTCTCTAGGGCAGTATGGATCAGTCCATGGCAGATGGTAGGGCTGTGTTTCCACCTCTGGGGCAGTCGAATCCAGGTGTACTGGATACCCCTCCAGGTGAAAGCAAACTGCGGCCTGCACTCTGCTGCTATAGGAATAGAGAAAAACGCATTAGCAATGTCAATTGTGACATACCACTGAGCTGCCTTTGACTCCAGCTCATACTGAAGGTCTAACATGTCCGGCACGGTAGCACTCATCGGTGGTGTAACCTCATTTAGGCCACGATAGTCTACAGTCAATCTCCATTCTCCATCAGACTTTCGCACAGGCCAGATAGGACTGTTAAATGGTGAGCGAGCTTTGCTGATCACTCCTTGACTTTCTAGTTGACGTATCAGCTTGTGGATGGGAACTACAGAGTCTCGGTTGGTACGATATTGTCGTCGATGCAGGGTTTTAGTAGCAATTGGTACCTGTTGGTCTGAAGTTTTCATGAGCCCTACGACACTAGACTCCTCTGAAAGTTTGGGCAAGCTAGACAGCTGATCAATGTCCTCAGTCTCTACAGTTGCTATGCCAAAAGTAAAAAGTTTTTTTTCTTCTCTAAAAAAAAATAAAGAAAACTCTTGTGATCACTCAATTTATACTAAATATGACGTATATGGGATGGAATACTTTCGCTGGTCACCTGTCCTGTCTATTAACCCCCGGAGGTGCAACCTTTTACTTCCTTGTGACCCCTCTTACTACCCGGCAGCCCCAGCGTGGCACACAAGAGCCAGCAGTGGCCTTGGTCACTATAAGAACAAGTAAAAGCAAGAGCCTTTCTGCATCCCAGGCAGTAACTGTAAACATCAGGTGTTATCACTGCTAGTAGCAGGCACTGTCTATGAAAACATGCTGCTAACTTCAGAAAGTATAGCCTTTTAGAAGAAACTAAAACTGAAAAGTAAAAATCACTAAATATGACTGAGTTTTAGCTCAAATCCAGGACAGCTTTTAATATCTGTACCAATTGTTCAGCTTAGTTTGTCATATTAGCAGGGTTTTACTAAATTTCCTATTGCACAATCTCTTCTCATTGTAGTTTTAAAGGCAATCAGAATTTAAGAGAAACATTTTTTGTCTTGAAAATCAGACCAGATATTACTTTTTTTTTGCTATTTGTTTAGTTTTATGATGAAGAAAGCTAAGAAAACAATTTTTTATCAATTGTTTTGTTATGTAATAAGAAAACAAAAGAAGGAAAAGTTTAAGCCAAATAATAATTCAAATTATGTAAACAAAAAGATGCAAGAGACCTTTTGTAGTAAAACTTTACAATTGTATATTGTTTATAAGTCCTCCTACCATGAAAATATAAGAACAAGTAGCCGATGACTATTATAAAGAAGTAATCAAAAAGTATCAACGCAATATTCAACATAGCCTACTAAATCTTTGCTGACTCAAAGGACAAATCTTACCAATGGCAAAGGAGGTTAAAGAATACTTGGCTATATCTTCTTCTGTTAATTCATAAAAGCAATATAATCACTCAGCTATATTTCTATGATGAATTAATTTTGTCTTGACTTAAAGTTTTGAATAGATGTATCTGAAATAATATAATTTCATAGATTTGTATTTAAACTGTGTTTGAATCATTCCTTTGACAAGTAAAGTGAAAAGTCTGAATGTTACTTTCTGTATATTGTGATATCCTAAATTATTGCAGAACTTCAGAATAGTTACAGAGATGCAGTCAAAGACATTACAAGCTAATAAGAATTAAGAGAAGGAGAGAAATTAAGAAGGTAGCATATGAAGAATCTTGACTCAAGTAGTATGTATTTTGCATCTCTACATAGTATATATTTTGCATCTGTGGATAACAAGAAAATAATATAAGTAGTTTTAGCAATATTACCAAATGCTTATACCTCTGCTGAATTCAACAGAATTGTACTCACTTGCATCAACTAATCAGTACATGATTTCTTCTTTTGCCACACTCTATGTACTTCAGAGTAGACCTGTTTGATCTGTGAATTGCTTGTTCTGTAGCTAAAGCACTTAGCTTTGAAACTAAATTTGTAAAGAGTCACTTGGGGCATTACTTGTTCTTTTTGGCTCCAGTCTTTGCCATCTGGTGGATAAAGACTAGACTTAGAAAAAAATGAATGATCAGCAAAGGTTTTCACAGAGAGAATAACAAAAAAGATGGGTTATTTTGTTGATTTGTGGGTTTTTTGGGGGGGGAGGGGGGTGCTTGGTTTTGTTTTTTGTTTGTTTTTTTTTGATTGGTTGGTTTTTGTTGTTGTTTTGTTTTAATAAATGCATCCACAGTTTCCAATCCTGAGAGAAAACAATCTTGGTTCAATGGAATCTATACAGACCACTATATGTAAGTGTAAGCCTCTCTATAATCCTCTCTTTTACAGGATACCTTTTGCAATGGATGCGTAATGATTTGTTTTAAAGAAGCTCTTCAGCGTATCCCTTTAGTAAGCAAAATTTCTACCCTGGACTTTAAGAGGGCTAACTTTGTCCTCTTCAGAGATATACTTAGTATATATACTTAGACATATATATCACATATTATAGAGATATACTTAGTATATATAATTAGATATACTTAGTATCCCATGGGCTAGGCTTCTGGAAGGTAGGGAGGCACAAGAGAGCTGATCAA
This sequence comes from Apaloderma vittatum, assembly GCF_000703405.1. Lineage (NCBI taxonomy): Eukaryota > Metazoa > Chordata > Aves > Trogoniformes > Trogonidae > Apaloderma > Apaloderma vittatum. The sequence goes on from NW_009725492.1 coordinate 14,977, forward strand.
TATTCAAACTCTACCTTCATTCAAACTCTACCTACACCAGGCTCAAGATAAATGCATTCCCCCTCTAAAAGAAAATCAAGTAGAGCAAGCTGCTCCTGGAAAAACTCAAATGGAAGAGAGAAATTTACAGTAAGTGGAAAAAGGGTCTGATTAACTGGGAGGATTATAGGAATGTGGCCAGAGTATGTAGAGTACAACAAGAAAGGCCAAGGATCTCTTGGAATTTAGTCTGGCTAGGGAAGTGAAAGTATAAAGAAAAATTTCTTTAAATACTTCAATGAGAAAAGGAAGAGTAGGGAAAAAGTGGGTCCACTGCTAAATGAGGCAGGAGATATGATAACAGGGGATGCAGAGATGGCAGAATTACTGAATGTCTTCTTTGCCTCAGTCTTTACTCCTAAGGCCAGCCCTCAAGAATTCCAGTCCCTAGAAGTAAGGGAGCAAAACTGGAATGAGGATGATTCTCCCCTGGTCAATGAGGATTTGGTTAGAGAACTATTACAAAAACTGATAATACACAAATCCATGGGCCCTGACAGGGTGCATCCACACGTGCTGAGAGAGTGGCTGATGTTATGGCTGAACCCCTCTCCATCATCTTTGAAAAATCAAAGGGGACGGAGGAGGTGCCTGAGGACTGGAAGAAAGCCAATGTCACTCCAGTCTTCAAAAAGGGCAAGAAGGAGGACCCTGGCAACTACAGACCAGTCAGCCTCACCTCCATCCCTGGGAAGATGATGGAGCGGATTAACCTGAAGGCCATCTCTAATCCATTGGAAGAAAAGGTTATCATGACTAACCAGCATGGACTTACCAAGGGGAAGTCTTGTCTGACTAATCTGATATTCTTCCATGAAGGTGTGACAAACTGGACTGATGAAGGGAGACCAGCAGATGTAATATACCTTGACTTCAGTAAGGCTTTTGATACTGTCCCC
>NW_009725492.1:16112-19605 GCF_000703405.1 Apaloderma vittatum
GAGTGCACCCTCAGCAAGTTCACTGATGGTATGAAACTGAGAGAGGTGGCTGACACACAGTCAGGCTGTGCTGCCATCCAGTGAGATTTGGACAGGCTGGAGAGCTGGGCAAAGGGGAACCTCACGAATTTCAGTAAGGATAAATGTAGAGTCCTGCATCTGGGGAAAAATAACACCAGACACCAGTACAGATTAGAGGTCATCCTGCTGGAAAGCAGCCCCGTGGAGAAAGACCTTGGAGTCCTAGTGGACAGTGAGTTGCAGCAATGTGCCCTCATGGCCAAGAGGGCCAATGGGATCCTGAGATGCATTAAGAAAAGTGTGTCCAGCAGGTCTAGGGAGGTTCTCCTGCCCCTCTCCTCTGCCTGTTGAGACCACATCTGGAATACTGTGTCCAGTTTTGGGTTCCCCAATTCAAGAGAGACAGAGACCTACCGGAGAGAGTCCAACAGAGAGCTATGAGGATGATTAAGGGACTTAAACATCTCTCCTATGAGGAGAGACTGAGAGAACTGGGGCTGTTTAGCCTTGAAGTGAAATGGCTGAGAGGGGACTTTATTAACGTATAGAAATATCTGAGGGGCAGGTGTCAAGGGGAAGGAGACAATCTCTTCTCAGTGGTTCCCAGCAACAGAACAAGAAATAATGGATTTATGAGAAAAAGGTGTGGAGATTAAACAAAATGGGCCAACTGTTTTTAATGTAGAGGGAGCTGAAGACGAGTAACAGCAGTATGGGGATACAATATCTGTTAGCGGGCAGTGAAGGTTTGCCGAGTAGAGACATTGGAGGAAAATGAAAAGAGTGTTAAAAATTAAGCTTTCACTCAAAATTGTGGCTTTAAAGGCCTTTTTTGAATGATACAGTTTCAGTGTTATGAAAAGCAGCAGAAATGGCATTACATTTTTGCACAGCAACTGAACTGCAAGTAAAGCTTTATCGGAGTAAGTGTACCCAGTTGATGTTAACCGCGTGTTCACTGTAAAAAGCAGTAACCGGTGCAGAAGTTCAAAGTACAGTGCAAAACAACCACGTTCTATTTTTTTTGTTCCCAGTGACAAGTAAATCCATAGGCCATGTAAAAAAGTGTCTAAGAGCGGCTGTCATTCACAAGAAGTACCACGGTTATTTGCCTCAGCTCAGAAGATTAACATCTTCCTCTACTACAAGCCTATTTTGGAAACCTCTTAATGGGAATAAGTGTGCAAAAGGCTAATCCTAAAACTGAGTTTAATCTCAGTTGACATTACTTGCCTGTGGAATATTTCCATTCCATATGGAGGATATTCAGGTTATTTAAACCTCTCTTTGTGGAAAGAGAGAAAGGTGCCACTAAAATTGTCTGCTGGAAATCCCTCTGAGTTCCTGGCATAAATTATGCTGGAAATGGGAGAATGAAGAATACCTGAAGCACTAACAAAAGTTTATTAAAAGCAAAAAACAAGGTTTAAAAATGCTATCCCACACTTTCAGATGGTATTTGCACTTAGAGCTTTGTTGGGCAATACGGGGATAAGAAGTATAGAATGACAGATATCAGTGAACCTGCATGATCTTTATTAAACAGAGTAACTCAGGCTGGAGATTTTCAACTGGAGCTCACAGTATGATTTTTCTGAGCACAATTCTCCTGTGCAAGTGAGATTGCTGTTTACCAGCAATTTACCAGAGGATGGTGAGGCACGGGAACAGGTTGTCCAGGGAGATTGTGGATGCTCTATCCCCGGAAGTGTCTAAGGCCAGGCTGGGTGGAACATTGAGCAACCTGATCCAATGGGAGATGTCCTTGTCATGACAGAGGGGGCGGAAATAGATGATCTTTGGGGTCCCTTCCAACTTAAATCATTCTACGATTCAATGATTCTATGATTCTATGACTGAAGTGCTCACTTAAGAGCCATTTGCATCTGTGTGAAGAGCTAAGAAATTTTGAATGTATTTTTTTTTGCCTGAGCCTCTCTCCTATGTCTTTCTTCTCAGACCCCTGCATCTCACACTGATATTTCGAAATAGATGATCTTTGGGGTCCCTTCCAACTTAAATCATTCTACGATTCAATGATTCTATGATTCTATGACTGAAGTGCTCACTTAAGAGCCATTTGCATCTGTGTGAAGAGCTAAGAAATTTTGAATGTATTTTTTTTTGCCTGAGCCTCTCTCCTATGTCTTTCTTCTCAGACCCCTGCATCTCACACTGATATTTCACCTCGCTTTGGAGGACTGAGAAAGGCATTTTCCTGACAGAGATGCTTGCAAATGTCTGGCAAAACACAAGTACTATTATTAGTAGTAGTAGTAATTATTATTATTTATTACTATTATTCCAAATCAAGAAGAAAGAACTTGGTGAAAATCTTTGCATCAACTTTCATTGTCTTCATTTATTATATCTCTGCTCTTTTTGAGGTTTTCTGCAAATTCTGAATGACTAAAAAAATTTTACACTTAATATATAATAGAATTTCTCTTAAAATATGACAGAGAAGGCTAGGAAGAGGTATCTAATCAAAGTCTTTAATTACCTAACCAGTGGTCACGAAATTATATACAGATTCTTCTTAGAATTGCACACTGAAATGTTGAAAAACAATGAACATAAGTTTTAGCACAGGGATTTCCTTTGAAAAAAACTCTACAAACAGTGAACAAGTTGCAAACATCTCACTCAGAGAGGCTCTTTGAAGAAACCATAGAATCATAGAATGGTTTGGACTGTAAGAGTCCTTAAAGATCATTTGATTTCAACGCCTTTCATTAAACTAGATTTCTCAAAGCCCCGTTCAACCTGGTCTTGAACACTTCCAGCGAGGGGGTATCCACTGCTCCTCTGGATAATCTCTTCCAGTGTCTCACTATCCTCACAATGAAGAACTTCTTCCTCATATGTAATCTAAATCTACCTATCTACCCTCTTTCAGTTTGAAACCGTTAGTCCTTGTCCTATCACTACACTCCCTGATAAAGAGTTCCTCTCTTTCTTTCCTGTAGGCTTCCCTGAAGTACTGGAAAGCCTAGAGAAAACTGGAGTCTTCTCTTCTCCAGGCTGAACGACTCCAATTCTCTCAGCCTTATAGAGGAGGTGTTCCAATCCTGTGACAGTCTTTGTGGTTCTCCTCTGGACTCACTCCAAGAGGTCCATGTGCACTCAGTTCCACTGTCCATGACACTGACAGCAATGTTGTTAAACAGTGCTAGTCCCAGTTCCAAGCCTTGAGGAACACCACTCGTCACTAGTCTCCAATCAGACATTGAACCATTCACCACAACTCTCTCAGCGTGACCATCCAGACAATTCCGTATACACTGAGTAGTCCACCTCTCAGATCCATGTCTTTCCAATTGTCAAGGGTGTGGGCTGGGCCGGCCTCTAACACAGACAGATGCTCTCTAACACCCTCTTCTCCCCCTAACAAATGGGAAGGAAAGGGGAGTGAGGCAGAGATACTTACGGGTTAGGAAAGAAAAACTAGAACAGCTTTAATGAAACAATA
>NW_009725492.1:19698-26815 GCF_000703405.1 Apaloderma vittatum
AGAGCGGGAGGGACTGGGCCAGCCCCAGGCTCAGCAGCAGCGGGAGCTGGATACAGGAGCTGGATTTGGGAGCTCAGGATCTGGGTCAAAAGCAGGAGGTCAGATGGAGTCCTCTCTGAACACTGGCCATTGCAGAGAAGGGCAAAGATGAAAAGGGTGAAAAAAAGGGACAAAACTCTCGTGATCACTCAATTTATACGAAATATGATGTATATGGGATGGAATACTCTCGTTGGTCACCTGTCCTGTCTATTACCCCCCGGACATGCAACCTTTTACTTCCTTGTGACCCCTCTTACTACCCGGCACCCCCAGCGTGGCACACAAGAGCCAGCAGTGGCCTTGGTCACTGTAGAAATAAGTATCAGCAAGAGCCTTTCTGCATCCCAGTCCCAGGCAGTAACTGTAAACATCAGGTATTATCACTGCCAGTAGCACACACTGTCTGAAAAAGCATGCTGCCAACTTCAGAAAGTGCAGCCTTTTAGAAGAGACTAAACTGAAAAGTAAAAATCACTAAACAGGACTGGGGTTTGGCTAGGCTAAACCCAGGACACCAATTTAGAGACAAGGATGTCATTTGGGACTATGTTGAAAGTTTTGCACAAGTCCTGGTAGATTACATCAGTTACACTTACTTTATATAATGCTGTAACCTTATTATAGAAGGCCACTAGATTTGCCCTTAGTGCAGCCACTCTGGCTGTTTCTAATCACCTCCTTATTTTCCATGTATCCTAAAATAATTTCTAGGAATATCTGCTCCACAATCTTGGCAGGCAAGAGGTGAGAGTGACTGGCCTGTAGGTCCCTGGGTCTTCCTTTTTTCCCTGTTTAAAAATGGGTGTTATGTTTCTCCTTTTCCAGTCAGTGGAAACTTCACCAGGCCGTCATTAAATATTTGACTAGAAAAAGCCCTGAGTAACATCATTTAACTCTGAGATATGCCTTCTTTTCAACCAGCACTACACCAGGGGATGTCCAGAGGTCCTTAGTAACCTAAATTATTCTCTAATTCTAAAAATAACAAATCATATCTATTAAAGAGAATTGTTGAACTTTTCAACAAGAATACCTGATACAGAAACATGATTCAATATTTCCTATTATAAAGTTATAGAAGGAAATAAAAAGGAAATACTAAGAATGAGAACATGGAGAATCTCAGGCAATGTCTATCACTGTAAAGAAAAATCAAACTACACTGTTTTAAGTTGGAATGCCTTGTTTTATTTTTGTTTTACTTTCAGTCTCCTTAGATGTGAGTATTCTGTAAAGTAATTTTATTCACCAGTTTATCTGTCCTGGTTGTTTTTCTTCTGGTAAACTTTACATTTTAAACCTTTATAAAAAACTTGCCATTAAAAAAGTCTTCCTGGGGAAACTAGTTCTTGTAGTGTTCTGTACCATAAATTGCATGCATTGGGAAATGAACTTCCTATGGCTTTATGTATTTTCCGAAATCAGCATTGTGTTTAAGATTTAATATTTTCCCCTCACTATCTTGAAGGGTGTTGCTTGGCAAATGGGGATTACAGTGCAGTAGTATCAGATGTTTTCTGCAGAATCCTACCTCCATCAGACATGTGTTTTAAATAAAAGTTACCGTAGGTCTCACACGATATCTATTTTCTTTTTCCTAATTCTGTTGTAATAGTTATTCTATCCAAATTTTATCTCCCAGCAATAAATGTAAAACTTAATTTAAGCTATACCAATTAGATCTGGGTTTGTGATTTTATCTCCTAGTTATACATTTAATAGTTGATTTAAGCTACACAAATTGCTTTAGATCCTGCAGAAGGAGGGGGTGTGATCCTGATAAATCATACCGGGTTTCAGACGAAGTGCAAATGTGCTTGGTTAGGAGTTGCTGGTACTCAGATTCCCTATGGTTTTCTTTACACCAGTAATTGAGAAAATTATGGGTCCAGTCCTATAAACCCCCAGCACATGGAACTTCTGTTTCCAATAGGAGCTCTGGTTGCAAGGAGCTTGCTCCTAATCCTGGGGCCAGTCAAAACAGAGGGGTCAGAATGGGGGAGGAGGGGCAGCACACAGCAGCTCTGTACCAAGAGCAGACTGAAGAGACTGGCCACTTTTTTTCATGGCTTTTTTTTTTCTTTTCACCTTTTCTCTTTGCCTCTGCAAGGGAGCAGAAGGAAGAGTAAATAATTTTACTCCTCCTTACACTCATTGTGCTGTTTGTCTTGCTCCTCCAGATAATATGTGGTTGACCTTGACTTGATCTTACCTCTGCTAGCTTCTGTGTCAGAGGATTAGTAGCATTCCCACTCCTGTCTGCAACCACAACATGAACAGGGCAATCCCAGGGGTTTGAAGAAAAGTGCCCTTTAACAGTGCTGAGTTTCTGAAACAGCTATAAAGAAATTCGCTTTGGAAATAAAGTTGTGGTGTCTAGCAGGTAGGACAGTACCTGAGGTTATCTATATGCTTCATTCTGTTCATATAGCCTATTACCAGCAGACAATATGTCTGCTGGCAGAACTATTCTGCCCACCGAGGGATCACTGCAGCTCAAGTCTATGAGATGCCTTATCCTTTCATTCATATATATTTTAGTAGAAATAATTCTTTCCACAAATAAGTTAACTAACTTGAGCAGAGATAGTACAGAGGATTTCAGCTATTCCCAGTTAGCCCAGATATCCAGGCTGGAAGTCCTGTAAATATATAGAGTGTCCTAATAAGGTAATTGTAACAGGGATGCCAAAAATGCATCTCAAAAATTATCTCAAGATAACTGTGTACTCTGATACCAAAACTGGATTAAGTGGTTGTACGATGTCGGTCATATTAAGTAGTCACCTCTTAGGTACCTCCATTGTGCAGATCTAGAGGAATGCAGCAGCTTGCAGGTACTGGTCACCTACTAAGAGAATTGGTACAAGGAAAAGAAAGATTTTTTGCAGAAAGGATTCTAAGATGAAAGTCAACAAACTATGCCCCAAGGAAAACTCTACTGAGTGAGCTTTCCTGGAAATGGTCTGAGGACTTCTTTAAGGAGTTAATTGGAAAAGACTCTAGAGAATTAACTGACAAACATGGTTTCTGTTTAAAGTGAAATGTTGTTTGGAAAGTATCTCTCATAAAAAAAACCCAAACAAACAAGATACAGGTACTGAAGTATTTAGGGGAAGTATTTATAAGAGTATAAAAATTACCAGACTTTCTCTCTTCTCAGTTTTTATCTCAAATTGAAAATCAAAAACTTTTTAAAAACCCACAAACTGAAAAAACAGGTCCCATAGCCAAATGCAATCAAGAAAACTGCAGACTGTATTCTTACTCATAAACCTTAACCTGAATGCTCATTTGTGGGTACATATGGCATTCCTTATATTTTTGTATTTCTCTCTTGAACTTTTGCCAGTTAAGATGGACTCACTTTATGTAATACAGCTCATTTGGCATAGTCTGGAATGCACACGCTGATCCTCAAGTTTAATGATACTATGTAAGGTAATGGTGGACATTGTCTTCTGCTATAGATGTCTGCAAGTGTTGGCAACCTGTATTTTGTAGTTAAATTATAACTAAATTCCTTCTTCTGAAATTTGCAGACCTCACGGAATTTTGTTCTCTAAAATCTGCATTTAATAGTATAGTTTCATTAAATGACATGATAAGCAATATCTTTATAATAATATAAGGTATTCAAAACCTGTAATAACATATTTTAAGAAATAGTACATTTGGTTGTAAATTATAAACCTCTTCAGCATCTACAATCATTTGCTTCTCCTTCTTTCCCCATCCTATACCGAATCCATAATATTTATGAGCACTGCATTTATTATCATCTCTTACAGAGCAGTATTCCTATGGACGTTTTTCTATTTCTCTCAGCAAGTATGACTTTGCAGACATGACCCACTCTGCTGTTACTCAGAAACCTCTTGCAAGTTCTAGTGTCAAATATGTGAACAGGAATTCCAATGTGAACAGAGACCTGCAGAACATGGTACATATTCAGATCATGGAGTTAATTTTTAGACTATCTATCCTTTCTCTTTATCGTTTGCGTATGGCTGCAGAGAGATAGACCAGGATTTGCAAGACTGGTTGTGCTAATATTTTTCTTCTACTTTGAAAACATTTTTGTTAAAGAAGTAGAAGAGTGTGGGAGAGGAGTCACTTTTGTCTATTTTAAGATGTAAAGTTAAGTCTTGTCACAAATAAATACTAAAACAGATGGCTATTTTGTCACAGGACTATATATATTTTTATGTAGAACCCCCCCCCCACATGCCAAGCACACAAGATTGCTAACAAAGTGTTTCTAATTTTAAATACTAAAACTGTGAATTCCAAGGAACCTTGGACCTATTGCAGTAACTGAAACCTCTTATTCATCCCTTAACTCCCTTTGATCTGGGAAAAGCATGGGATGAAAACACAGGAGAGAGACATGTGGGACCAAAATGTAACCAGGGGACATGAGCAATGAGGAGTTACAGCTTATATTTGCTTTTGTAAGGAGTGTACCATATTATTTTTTAAATAAAGGATGTTTTCCGTGTCAGTAAATTATATAAAACTTAAGTCTCTCACATCCTTGAAATAAGGAGAATTCTCTCATCAAAATTCAGTCAAAGTGAATGTTCACCTGGATAATTAGTGATCTGAACCTGGTTGAAAACTATGTTGTGCAAAATATCACCTTATCCTTTTTCTGGAACTGTGCCCACAAATGGTAATAGCCTTCCTGAAACAGGTACAGACGGGGCAGAAAAATTCACTTCAGGAAGATAATATCCTATATTCTGCTCGGACTATTAAAGGCTTAAGAACTTGGCATGAAGCAAATTCTTACTTTAACTGCTTTTCTATAAATAGAAACAGAAAATGAAAATTCAGTTCACTGGTTAACTTTGGTATATTTACATATGTTGCTGAGCAGACAAGTCCTACAGGAGATTAGATACATGACAAACAAATCTTGTACCAGCAGCCAAGGGAACTAAGTAAATGAGGCAGAGATGAGAAAGGCCAAGGAAGCCAAAAGATCGTGTTGGGATATCAGAGTGACATAATGAGAACATCTCAGATAAAAGCCAAATAGATAACTGAAAGACATGAGAATTTGAAAATGATCTTATATAGCTGTTAGGTAAAAAAAAAAAAAAAAAAAAGCAAGCATGATCAATTTTAAATGCATTCAGTTATTTTACATAAGAAACTATTTAAGAATTGCATTTCACTTTAAAGAGTAGTCCACAGCAGGCTAAACCAAAACATGAAATATAGGCTCACTTATTTTCAAATTACAGAAGAATCTTACTTGTAGTGACTTATAATCTATGACAACTCATGATTTATGAGGTGATTTCTAAGACCACATATTTCAGTACAAGACAGTGTTCTTTACCAGGCGATAATGAACTAAATAAGGAAGTAAATACAGTGTATTTAAGCATTGCAAATTATCAGGGAGGTGGCAAAGAGAAAGGGTGTGAAGAAGGCACTCATAAAATTTCATGAAACAGTTTTTTTCACCTATTCTTGCAACTTTACAGCCAGAAGAGTTAAAGAACCCCAATGTTTTTGTGCAAACCAATGATGCAATATGACACTTGGTTTGCATTCTGTCATATTTCATCACGATTCCTCTCAAACATTCTTTAAAAGAAGTAAGAGCTTGATTTCATGAGAAGTATATACCCTTGTAAAGACGTGTAGGTGATAAATATCCCGTATTGCTTCTCAGGCTGAAGCCAATCATTTCAAATAAATATAGGGGCCGCTAATCTGATACCTGGTTTTATCCCAACTTTTAATTTCTTTCTGTTGAATTTTTGGAAGTGCCTTTGTGCAACAAATTATTTCAGAAAATTGGCACCTAGACAGACTTCTAACAGTCTCTGTAATAATGGCTGTACATGCAAACAAGCTGCAAGACTTCATAGCTGACAGTAGCCAGTGGTTTTACAAATATTCATTTGTAAGACTTTTTATGTGCTTGTATACTGGCATAGGATTGGAATGATCTTAGAGTCTCTTTAAATGATTTTTATTTCACTCTGCATGAAGCAGAACAAAAATTACCTCCTGAACTAACTTGTATTTCAGACCTGGCCCTCTATTACTGTGAAAGAATGAAGAGTCTAGGTCTAGATATCTAACTTCTAGCAGATGGATCCCCTAATTTTCTCTTTTTTTTCCTCTTCTTCTGAATGTAGATATGCGAGAGTTTGTGGTTTTGTATATATGAACTCTTAGTAACTGCTTTCATACAGCAGAGTTTGGGAGATAGGCAGAGAATCATGGAGAAACCAGTCTTCTGGTTTAATGCATTCAGAGATGTGAAAGATGGAATTTACGCAAAAAATATTCTCATAAGGCAATCACATTCAACATTAACACTATGACTGTGCACAAGCTAAAGGAAAATGTATATATTGCTCTTAAATGTATATATTACTTGTACTATTTTGTTAGACAAACTGAATCAAGATGGATTTCTGAGCAGTTTTATGGACAATGACCATTACTCAATATCTTATAAACTCAGAGGAATATGTGTGTTTGTAGTTGTAGGAGGAAGAAAGTGTGAATATATTCCAAATTTACAAATTAGCATAAGGTTCATATCCTCTTACATTCTTAAAGGCTTCAGTTTATAACAAAAACATCTATAACAGCCTTTAGCATCTCTCACTTGGTGAACCATGATGAAAATTAGAAATACCTTTGCAAAGTACAAATTATACCAGACAAATCTGAATACTTGGTTTTGATAAAGTGACAAAACCAGCTGATGAGGGGAATGAAGTAGATGTGATATATCTAGCTTTTATTAAATCATTTGATATAGTGTCAAATGTAATGCTACTCACAAAATTAATTCAAATTGACATGGATATGAACACTGTCACACAGAATGCTGAAGGACTGCAAATAGTGCACTGATAAATGGCAATATATTCAGCTGAATTTACAGTATGTAAATGAAATTTAGAGATAATACTAAATTCATTTGGGAGGTGTTATGAAAACCTCCAAGGAAAGAGAAATAGTACAGAAAGAGCCTGAGAATTAGTAGTATGCACATAAAATATCAAAATGTTTTGCAGTTCTATAAATTTTAAGACCA
>NW_009725492.1:26846-37303 GCF_000703405.1 Apaloderma vittatum
ATAATGAAATCTAGTCTGACCTCCTGCATAACACAGACCATAGAATTTTAACAAGTGATTTCCATGTAACTATAGGATGAGCAAGGTCCTCTATTTTAGAAATAAATCTATTCTCAATTTTAAAACTTCACATTTTAGAGAATTTATCATGACCCTAGGTACATTGTTTCAATAGTTAATTATCTTTACCATTACTAAAAAAATTGTGCCTTGTATGAGATTTAGAGCAGAAAAGTTGAAAATGAATATATATGAGAATATATAACCTATGGCAAGGGTATTAAATAAAAAAGGAAATCTTGCAAAACAGTAAAATGAAAAAGCCCATGGGATGCTGAATAGTAATTCCAATTGGAATTTGGCCTTTCCAGTGGCCACAGTGAATCATGACAAGGGGACTTTAAACTGCAGAAACAGTAAGTCTTAGAGCAAATATACGATATCATTTGAGATATATAATTTTGTTGCAGCCACTGTTCGAATTCAAATTTAGGTACCTAGGAACCAGCTGCATCTACATTGCTATTTTAGATTGGACAGGAATGTGCTTTGAAAGCACTATTTCTCTCATCCCCACTTAATTCTCTTTGGTTTGCATAGACGAGAAATACCAGACCACACAACTGTGGCTTTCTCGTAACTCTGGACAGGAAGACAGATTCACACTCAAGGGTTTTGAGTCTGCATAACCAGAGTAATTCTGAAGTTATGCTTCAGAACAAATGAAGTGTGAACATCAGGTCTGCAAAATCAGTGATTCAGCTATACAGGCTAATTCCAGTTGTGCTACTCCAGCTGCTAATGCAGACATTGCTGCAGAAATACTAACTCTTGGCCAGATCTCTGAGAAAAAATAAGTTAAAGGATTAAGCAGTGATTCATTCATTGAGCATTACACACATAATTAGCTTTTCAGCTTGTAAAAGGGGAGATGCTGCCATGTGAAGCCTTTGGAGGCTACGTACACAAACAACAGCAAGAGTTACTTCACGTGGCATCAGTGATACAAAATGGTAAGAAAGAAAGTTCAGGAGATATGTTTTGTCTGAATGTCAGTATAAGCTTTCTGACAATAAAGTGTGATTGCGTTTTCAAAATGAATGCTAAGAAAAACGTGGAGGCCAAAGCGAGTAGGGCACTTAAAACTCGTGTGGGCAAAGACACTGTAGGAAGCAAAATTTCAATGTCATGGAAACAGAGAGAATTGCTAATTAGAAGGATCCTTTCTCTATAGTTCCTTTGAATACACAGCTTCATAACTAAATATTCATCTGTTTCAACACTAGGTGATAGGAAACTGACAAAGGAAAAAAGAAATGAAGATAAATTTAAATTATAAAAGGTAAAGAAGTCTAAACCATCCATTACTGCCTTTTAGCTTTGAATATTTCCAACCCCTTCCACTCTGCCTTTACCCTGCTGCTCCCATCCAAAATGTTTCTAGGCCAGAATTCAGAGCAGTTATACATCAGCTCAAACCTCAGTGCTACATTCTAGAACTATCCCAAGTACTACTGTTGCTATTATGTAGGATGTCAAAAGATTTTTTTCAGAACAGCAAACAAATCCATCTGAAAGTGTATACTGCTCAGCTGGGCTGACTGGTCAGCAGTCAGAGCCTGATGCATGTCATAGATGAGTCACAAACTTTTTTCTGGGATCACATAAACTAACATCGTCAGCTATTCTATCCCCATGACCTGGAAACATTAGCTCCTCATTTGGTTCGTTATTCTCATGCCAAACTGTATGTCATAAGACAATGAAGGTGCTGGTAGTACGAGCAACCAGCTAATAGCATTGCTCAGGATCTCTGTGGACATCTGGAGACTTATAGCAATAAAATCCATCTGTTCTTCTCAGATACTACTTCATATAGTCATCAAGGAGGCTAATTGAAGCTAATGATAAATAATCAGTAAGGAAACTAAATCTTGGCATAGATTCCAGATATACTGCTTATACCATATTTAGAATTACATTTCTATAGGTGAAAGATGATGGCAACAGGAAGAACTGATGTATTGCTGAAGTAGACATATCTAAGAGGAGACAATATTTGATAGAACTATCACAAAGTTAGATGTTTTTTATTAATGATTAAGTAGCATGAAAGAATAGGATAATTTGTTTGAAAAAGTGGAACAGTAGCATATTACCTCAGAAAAAAAATTACTGATCTGTTACACATCTTAATATATAATTATTGCCATGAAGAAATATGTTCTTATTGAATTAAATCCTTATTTATTCTTTGCAAGTTATAAAAAGAATATCGGCTTCAGTAGTTCCCACATGATGTTAGTTTATATTGTATTTACATTTTGAGATTCATTTTGACAATATAAAGTATTAATTTTACTTTAAAAAGTCCTCAAAACAAACAAACAAACAAACAACTAAAGAAATCTAGTGAAATAGTATGTCAATCAAGGAAAGTAAATTTTCTGTCTTGGCATAGCCTTTTTGAAGATATCTTTTCAACAACTTTCTTTTACTCAGGTTTTTGCTTTTACAAGTGAGACCAACAGGACTTCTAACTGCTAAAGAATGCTGGTCCTTAAGAGCAGCAGTAGCAACAAGCAAGTCATATTCCCTAATAAATCTTGTACTATTCCTCAGAGACAATAAATGTTTCCACCACTTCAGAGAGTTCTGTGGAGTCAGAGGGAAGGAAACAGGTAGCAAAACTTGTTTTGATGGATAAGCAAAAGAAGTACCTCCAAAAAATGCTAAATTGCACTTTTTTTCCAGAAGTTTGCTTCCAAACTCAGAAAAAAAAAAGAAAGAAAAAGTGTGGGGGGAATAAATATGGAATTCAGCCCCTCTTCATTTCCTAAAAATTATTATCCATGAAGATTCTTGTTCTAGTGGAAAGATATTTGAAAGAAATAAGTGTATCAGCAAGAAATATTTAGAAGAGCAGTACCATGAATGAACAGAGATCACCACTTTCTGAAACCTCAGTGTGAAATCAGAATTTTTTTAAAAAAAGAGAAAGTCCACAAGTGAAGAATTAAGTCAGAAGCGAATTTCATGCAAAATAGGCAGTACTGGATAGAAAAGGAATAGTCTAAAATGTTACAGCTTTGCTTGGAACTTTGACATCTTATCTGCTCATTTCCTGGCACATGGAGAGCTTGAGAGGGATCTCTCGACAGAGCTTGAATCAAAGCAAAAAATGCTAACAGAAATATAGAGAAAAACTCAGAGGTACTCAGAATTTGCAACAAGGTCATAACTGTGGTAGTTAATCCTGTCAAGAAAATTTTGACTCATCAACGTAAGAAAAAGACCTGAACTGCAGCAGGAGACCATGTAAGCCCGGGCACTGGTGTTTTTATAATGTGCTACGGACATTCCAGTTTCTGTCTGAGTTTTAGAGCATAAGAAAGGGTGCAGACCTTGTTACAGTTTGTGGTTGTTGTAGTTTAACCCTGGCAGGCAGCTCAGCCTCACACAGTTGCTCTCTCACATCACACAAATGAGTTGGGGGAAAGAACCAGAAAAGTGAGAAAGGGTGACTTAGGAAGGCAAATGCCACAACTCTGAACATTTCCACCCCTGCCTTTCTTCCTCTCCCAGCATTATATTTTGAGCATGATGTCAAACAGTATGCAATATCGCTTTGATCAGTTGGGGTCAGCTGTCTTGTCTGTGTCCCCTCCCAGCTCCTTGTGTACCTCCAGCCTGCTCGCTGGTGAGGTGGAGTAAGAATTAGAAAAGGCCTTGATGCTGTGCAAGCTCTGCTCAGTGACAGCTAAAACATCTCTGTGTTATCAATGCTGTTTTCATCACAAATCCAAAACATGGCTCCACATCAGCTACTAAGAAGAAAATTAACTCTATCCCAGTTGAAACCAGTGAAGTGGTTCCATTTGTTTAGACTATATAAAGGAAATAAGAGCTAAACATACTTAAACCCATTTTTTATCTCCAAGATAAAATATCAGTTATGGGAAATAAATGTTAACATTTTGAATCTTCATTCATGTAAATGATTTTTATTTCTTAATTGTTCTCCTTCTTCCCTTGAGCTGATTGGAAGTCACCTGTCAAATTTCAGTAATAACGGGAATAAAATAAAGTGAAATATTATGAGTTGCTGGTATGAAATAATACATGCAACAGTGAGAGTAGAAACAAAGAAGCTGGAATTGAATTGAGTGTTAAAAATAGGCCATTCTTTCTAAAGTGCTAAAAAAAAATAAAAGTCTGATTTTTTTTTTCGCCAGCTAATAGTACAGTTTCACATAATAGAAAGTCTGGGTGGGATTCATTTTACCTCATTTTAGACATCTGATCAACTTTGGCTTCCTTTTCAGACAGCTGAAAGAAATCCTCATTTCCAAGGTGCATTTCAGCTAATGCTAAAGGAGCATTCCAAAACCTCAAGTGAAATGCTCCCTAAAAGTACCCGTTTCTTTTTTGGACTGTAAAAGGAATCCAGCTTATTTAGAAATATTTACATTTTGCTGAATGAACTTTCATAACAGTTAGATCAATGCAAATAGGTGACAAGACAGACATCCCCTTTTTTTTCTTTCTTTTTTTTTTTTGTGTGTCCTCAGTAGGTAAATAACCAAAACGTTGGGAGAATAAAATTTATATTTTACTGTTGCCACTTGGGTTCAAATTTTTCAATAGCTATGGGAATTCCTAAAGATTTAAGCTAAGAAACCAAGATCAAAGAGTAGGAACTTTGTCAATTCTTTCTTTGGAAAATAATATTTATATTTCCATTTGATTTAATAAGTATTTATATTCTTGTTGAAACAATCTATTGCCCTTTAAATGTTGATAAGGCATATAAACACACATGAAAAATTAAGGAAAAATTACACAGAGTAAATAATTTTATGTTGCTACCTGCAATAGCTCTTTCCTTTTTCCATCATAATCAGAGATATTAGTGTTAATGTGAAAGATTTAGTTATGTGTCTGTATTATCTTCATATTTCAAACACTAATAATTTCCAGGATTTTGCAATATTAGTTCATCAAGTTGATCAAGTTGTTTAGTCTTGATCAAAAGGTTATATAAGGAAGAAAAATCATCTAATAAAACCTTTAATTAAGGTATTTAATGAAAATAAGTTCATGTTTTATACTGTGAGCTGTTTTTGGTTGTTTATTGTGAGCATATTTTATTTCAAATTCGATATTTTAAAAGTGATGTACGCATGAAGCATCTTGCAAGCTTGCAGTATCTTTATTTCTTTGTTTTTGAAACTCACAGAAGTTTCAAGGATTCATCTTAATATGAAGAATTCATATTACTATGAACTGCAATCAACTTCTTGGTAACGTGTGTCAAGGTTGTGCACCACTTCTCAAAATAATAAGCAAAAGCCATGGTGAGCCATCCATTCATTTACCTACCTATGTGTTATTTACAAAAGGATCTTAAAAGAACATTAACAGTGGTAATGGAATAGCTACAATTTGAAGAGAAATTATTTTTAGGATTTTAATCTCTTTACCACCATGTCTTTGAAACAATACATCTTAAAAAGAGGAATGAGAACTCACGTATTTTAAAAGCACTTGTTATAATGAAAATTGCTCAAGGCATTGTTGTATACACTAATGGAGAAGAAAGACATAAATACCTTATTTATACCATTCTAATTTACAGATATCTATACATGTACTTTTAAGTTTTTTGATGACATGGTAGATTTCCTTCTATTGAACATTATATTTGTCCCTTGCTAGCAAATGATTCAATGACCTGTTCACAGTAATAGTATTGAAATATAAAGTTACAATAAGGGAGTAGAGAGAAGGGTATGAAACTTTGTATTAGTGCCTTCACTTTGTTCCTCAGCTTTGTCATCTTTCGTGCTTCAGTTTTACCATGATACATACCATTCTGCTAGGATTCTCCCACTGGGCAACCCAAAAGTCCATTAATGCATTAATATAAGTATTTCTTCGTATTCCTTTTATAATGATGCCAATCGTTTCACAATTACATACTACTCATGTTAAATGTCAAACATTTAATGGCTTTCATATTATGAAGATAATGATCTTTAACAAGAAATTTAGTAGTGTTTTGGGAGAAATGAGATTCCACTGGGTTTGTTTATACTTTTGTGTTCTTACAGAATGACTAAGTTGCTCAGGAATAATACTCTTTTTTTTTTTCTCTCAGTTAAGAGCCTTGAGAGAAACTAGCCTCTCATAATGCCATATTTTCCTTTCCTATGGTCTGTATTTGACCTGACCTTGTATCCAGAAGATTCTATCTCAAAGGGATGGGTGTCCAAAGAGAAAAAAATTACATACCATTAACTGATGTGTCAAAAATTAGATGAAAATTTGTAAGAAATATTTTTAATTTCCCAGATTACTTTTGGTACAGTAATTTATATTTAAGGCAAACCAAAGCCAGTCTTGGGCAAGCCTTGCTTCCTTTTTTTCCAGAATTCCTCTCTCATGTCTTTTAAAAAATCATGTTTAACTTCTGCAAGTGCAATTCAACCTGCAACAGCTGTTTCCTTTGAAAAAATCAAGGACATAAACTTGTTCAGTAAAGTAAAGAATATTATGTGAAGAGTTATAAGAGTTCACATAGCCCCAGTCTTCTTTCTGCTACCATGCTACATGTTTTCACATTAGTCAGTTCTCTGTTTTATGCTCTCAAATTTACTAGCACAGTCAGGTTAGGTGGAAAGAAACCCGGTGAGTTTGAAGCAGTAGAATGCAGACAGTGGTTGTTGAAACACTTGCCTGTAATTGGGGAATCACAAACTGCAGCAAATGTGAAAGAATTCAGCATGGCCCAGACCACAGTGAAGGTGAATTAACCAAAATTAAAATACTGATGCAAGCTCACAGGATGTCACTGGAACTCAGCTGATACGCAGTTACTTGTTGAACTGTAGTTACCTGACCATGACTCTGTCTTTATATTCTTGCCAGTAAAGATCCATGATTTTCTTGATAATAGAAATTGTCAAGTAACAGTATTATATTTTTAATATTTTAAAACAGTTATGTAATAAAAGAGAAGGAATCAAAATTTAATTTTAGTCTATTCCTTGTTTGTAGAACTCATCTTCAGAATATACTGGATTTCGTGTTCAGATGCTTAATGAAACTGTGTTTCTTCAATTTTCGTTTGTTTGTTTGCTTTTAATATGATTATGTTATTTTTCTTAGTGAAGAATGATATGTATATAATAGAGTAAAAAAAAAATCTTGGGTGAATATTTGACATCTCATGTTCAAAACAGCATTTTTTTCGCATAATACAAATTACTGATATTTTTAATTCAATATATATAGTCTCGACATTTATTCCATGCTGCAAGTAGCTAGAGAATTGATAAGCCAATGGTTCAGGCTGTAATCTAAGCTACTTCTTCTCTACAAAAGCAGTACTTGGGGAGAGTTTGGCAAATATAAACATTGGTCAGAAGAGCAAAAGCAATGTGCATGGAGGATGCATAAGCTTAGCAAAAGAACAAAATACAAAAGCATGTTTAAAATCCCTTTTTTTTCCCTGTGATTAACTGCAGATTGCAGTCCTGAGAGGGATGGCCCTGTGAGACTTGGATCGCAGCTGTAAGCCAAATAATTACTTTGGACACAGACATTTAACTTATTCTTTACAAAATAAGTATTTCCAGCTATATTTAACAAAACATCACTTTGGGCTGAGAAGGATCAAACTGATATTGTCACATAGATATCAGAAGGAAATAAATTAAGCAAAACTACGGTGAGCCAGGAGAAGCACCAGTTGTATCAATATGGAGAAAGAAATGAGATTCATGGATTAATGGGAGGAAGCAGTCAGGTACATGATTCCATAACTGAGTGTCATGGACTCCCAGACTCCGAAAGCTTGTGTTGAACTACCAAGGAATAAAACACAGAAACTTTGTTACTAGCAAGAATTGGACAGCAGAGCTTCCATCACTCATGTAAGCTCCTTCATGACATGACATGGAGTCAGGCTTCTTCATGCTCACTGCTTTTTGTCACACTTATGAATCCTGTTTTCCCTCTGGTACAGTGTGACACATCTCGAAAAGGTGGGATGATGGATGTTGAATTATGGGAAGGATATTGCATCATGATATCCACGTTTCATATCTGTTAACCTCAGAGGGACACGAGAATGGTGTGGTATCCTGAAATTGGGGCAGCTAAACCGTTAGGTTTGAAAAAAAGATTCTACCTGTGCCTTTGCAAGGACCCTCTATACTGAAATTCAGTCTTACATCTTGTATGTGCTTTGCTGTAGGTGTAATTGGACTTATCATCTGCCCTCACAGACCAAAAAGCAATTCTGAAAAACTGTTTGATCCGTAGGTTTGAGTGGTTGACTTATACCAATAGTACCATATTCTGAAAATCGTATGAGTGCTAATTCAAACTAGTTCAAAACAACAGAAATGAAACTCAACAAAGTTTATTTTTGTATAGTTTCCTTTAAAAGCTACATTAAAGACTGATTTAGAAAAGGACACTAAAAAATAAGAATAGCACACTTTCCAGCTTTAATTTTAGTATTTTTTTATTTTAACTTTCTCATTAAATTAGTTACATACTAATTAATGATTGTAATGAAAAAGAAAAAGAAATTTCAATTATTTTTTTTTCTGCATTCTGCTCCTTGAATTAATACAACAATCCAAAGAGAATAATTCTAGCTAGTTTAATGAATAATCTGAAAAGGAATGATTTATCTACATGAACCACACACATAGCTAGACTTTGAACTTACATTGTCTTTGCTTTGTTCATTAGGCACATGTGCGCACGCACACACACATACGCACAAATTCAAATATTTTCACACAATAAAAAGAAAGTTATAATGGAAACAAGGCACCTCCTTGGAGAGTTGGTCATTGTATGCTCTAGTGGATTAAGAATACTCAATTCTCAGTTCTTTGGAGAACTATTTCTCAACCTAGGATTGTTGCCTCCTGGGCAGGACTGCAAATAAACCCCTTAAAAAAAAAAAGATTTTTTTCTTCTTTCCCCTTTTTAGCAAAGGCTAAGTCATAAAGGCTCACCATGTGAAGAAAATGATGAAGAAAACAATGAGAAAAAATAAACCAAAGCAAAATGCCAGAGAGAGCTGGCTACTTTGTGATTTGTAATTTGCAATCAAACTATGTTTTTGAGTTTATTTTGCCACATTGCCTTCTATTGAAACTCAGAGATTCATTGTTAATTTACTGTATTTAGATGTAGTGTTAACTAAGGAACTTTAAAGTATCCTACTCTAAAGTCAAAAATATATATATCGTTGGCATTATATTATTTACCGTACATTTAAATGCAAAGATGTGTTTATTTTTCTAAAATTAATATAATATCTGACAAACATAGAATTACACACTGATTCCTATTTTACCTGATAGTTCATATTCACATTAAGAATTCTGTTTGAACAAACTTCTTCCACTTTGTATAGCCTACCAGAAGTTCATGCCTAAAAGACTACATTTTAACATAGCAAAAAATGACACTATGGAGGTCCTCATGTGTGTAGGTTTAAAGTTTACTGACTGATACAAAATGAAGCTTTCAAAACACTTTGATGTGGAATTTCACTACCTGGTTGTATTATTATAACTACCTGGTTGTATTATTATAACTTTCCCTCACAGAGCAAGAATGTTTTCCACATAAACTACAAATTGTTTGATCTTATTCATGAAAACAACCATGCTGCTAATCCTGAGAGTAACATTAGAAAACAGGAAAATATATTACCTGCAGTGACAAATGTTGAATAAATAAAGAATATCAAGATAGTTTATAATTCATGAATATTCTTTACCCTCAGTGATACCCATGTGGTGAGGATGGCATATGCTTACACTAGAGAATGAACAGGTGAAAAACAACCTTAAGAAGAACTGTTTGATGCCAGACATATAGCCATTTTAATTACAGGGTTAAAAAAAGAATGAAAAAAAAAAAGTAGTTTAATATTCAGAGAGGCCCTTGACATTCCATAAATATGCTATGTACTTAAATGCTCTCTGCTTAATACTGTAGTCTGGCTTCCTAGCTGAAAATCCTAAATTAAGAACCTCATTATCACT
Source organism: Apaloderma vittatum (assembly GCF_000703405.1). NCBI lineage: Eukaryota > Metazoa > Chordata > Aves > Trogoniformes > Trogonidae > Apaloderma > Apaloderma vittatum. The sequence continues at coordinate 36,926 of NW_009725492.1, forward strand.
AATGGTTCTTCTCCCATAAACATGCAGTATGTAAACATACAGCTACATCGTCTGTGACAGACTTCAGGTTTATCAGTAGTTTTAGAAGGACTAAGTTTCAAAGAGATTCTGCTAATAACAAATATTATTTTTTATAACAAATATGTTTTTCCATGAGTATTCATTGATTTAATTTTCGTCTTTATAACATTTCCATGAAAAAGGGTAAGAACAGCAACAAATGCAGCCCAACCAGACTGCTATGTGCAGCCCTCTGCAAACCTGTGTTGATGGAAATACATTTTCAAATCTGCAAATATCAGTCAAATAAAAGATGTAACTAGCCTTGATAACTACTTATGCTGAAGTATTTTTTTTATTCCCGAGCAGTCCCTATAT
>NW_009725493.1:0-22107 GCF_000703405.1 Apaloderma vittatum
TCACTACTCAATCATTCAGACCACACTTCCTAACTTTAACTGGAGGATGAGGATGCTGTGGGAGATGGTGTCAAATGCTTTACCGAAATTAATTTCATTTTCAAGGTTTAATTCCACATAGGCTTTAGCTTTCCTAGTTGCAACCCTACACCAATCTTATATTCCTCCCAAGTGGCCAGCCCCTCCTTCCATGATCTACAGACTTTTTTCTTCCACTGGAGTTTGGCCAGCAGTCCCCTGGTTAACCTTAAGGGACTCCTGGCTCCCTTTCTTGATTTACCACCCACTGGGATGCTCCAATCTTGAGCTTGGAAGAAGAGGTCCTTAAATATGAACCAACTATCTTGGGCCCCTTTACCTTCCAGTACTCTGTCCCATGGGGCTTCCCCTAGAGATTGCTTGAAAAGTCCAAAGTTGGCCCTGCCGAAGTCCACGGTTGTGATCCTGCTCAATATTCTGTTCCTACCACACAAGATCCTGAACTCTACCATCTCATGGTCACTGCAGCCATGGCTGCCCTCAATCTTCACTGCTTCAACCAGACACTCCTTGTTAGTAAGTTTAAGATCCAGTAGCGCTCCTCTCTTAGTCAGCTCATCCACCATTTGCATCAAGAAGTTATCACTGATGCACTAGAGAAACCTCCTGGACTGTGGATGGCTGGCTGTGTAAGCCTTGCAGCAAATATCTGGGTAGGTAAAAAATCACCAAGAACCAGGGCCTGTGATTGAGAGGCTGCTCTCAGCTGCCTGTAGAAGGTCTCATCAACTTCCTCATCCTGACCAGGTGGCCTGTAAAAGACACCACAGTATCACCTATGCTAGCCTGCCCCTTAATTCTCACCCACAAACTCTCAACTCCTCATCTGTCCCTAGTCAGAACACAATACATTCCAGTTGCTCTCTTATGTGAAGAGCAACCCCACCACCTCGCCCTGTTTGCCTATCTTTCCTAAAGAGAACAGAGCCATCCATGACCACATTCCAGTCATGTGAGCTGTCCCACCATGTCTCTGTCATTGCCACCAGACCATAACCCTTTGACCACACACAGATTTCTAACTCCTGTTTACTGCCTATGTTGCGTGCATTCATGTACAGGCATTTCACAGAGTGAGTTGAGCACGCAGACGTCACCCTAGCGAGGTGGTCTTCATTAAAACTAGAACACTGCCCCACTGATGCAAATCCATCTACAACCTCATCCCCCTTTGAATCTAGTTTAAAGCTCTATGAATGAGCCCTGGTAATTCTTGTCCTAGAGCCCTTTTGCCTCTGCAAGGTAAGCCTTTCCCATGGCCTGGTAACTTACAAAACCAGCCATGATCAAAGAACCCAAAGCCCTGCCTGGAGCCATCAGTCTTGGAGCCAGGTATCTACGGGCTGGATTCTTCTATTCCATCCCATGTCATTGTCTGCAATTGGAAGGAGGGAAAAGAAAATAACTTGCACTCCAGACTCTTTCACCAACCATCCAAAGTCCTTGAAATCTCTCTTGATTCCCCTCAGACTATAGGATGCAGCTTCTTACTTACCTGTTTGGAAGCTAGAAGCTGTAGTAGCAGGTAGCACTCTGACAACTGCAGCAGGTTGGGGAGTTTCCTAGTGATACCCCTGATTTCGGCTCCAGGAAGACTTCAGATTTCCCTATGAGTAGGGTCTACCTGACATATTGGACCCTTTGTTCTGCTCAGAAGGGAATGATCTACTACTATAACTATTTTTTTTCCTTATAAGTCAGTCAGCTGTACCAATTATGAGGAAATACTCTTTAAAACTTCAGCACATTTTGCGCTTTCGTTTTTATTAAATACAGGTTCAATGTTATCTATTACTCAGTTTTCACTTAAACTCTTTCATTCTATTATTCTATTACCCAGTTTATAAAATGACAGCTGCCCTTACTGGCAACTTCTAAACTCTCAAATACAACAGAATTTAAACCTACAGGGCTGTTACCAACATCCTGGCTAGCAAAAAGCAGAACACTCAGATATAAGCAATTTGAATCCCATACTTTTAAATTTTCTAGAAGCATAGATATGTAGTAACTTAAGATTTTAAACAAAAAGGAATCTGTCTTACAGCAGCATTTCGGCTTTGAAGTAGGGGCTTTGTATTTCGTAACAGCAGCCTGTGATCTGGGTCCATAGTATAGGTGTTTTTGACCTTCTGATCCTTTTCTTTCTGTTCTTCATCGGATTCATAGAAATTATTTTGACTATATTCATCCACCACCTCATCACCCTATCAACAAAGAACATTTGAACCAATCAAGTTTTATTCATTAAGGAAGTAACATACAACATAATTTAACGCAAGATTTACACACATTTTTAAAAATAGCTAGTGGCTCTTCTACATCAGTTTGCTCAAAGCCGTAAACATTCTGACACAAAAAATACCTTAACAATATATGCAAAATTTCCTTAGAAGTAAGATGAACTACTAAATGAAATATCATCATCAATATTCTCTAAACTAGATGAGGTATAAATACAGGTCTTTCTTGGACTTAAAGCCTGTGATCCAAAAATCCAAAATTGTTATTTCTGAAAACAGTCACTTTTTTAAGACTTCTTCCTTTCTGAAAACATAATGCAACTCACATGCATTTCTCTCTCTGCAGTAATATATAAATTATCTGTGAAAATAACAAAGCTCGAAGAAGGGACAGGGTTTTTTCCTTAAGAATTCAGACAGAAGAAAGGTTATGCATCCTAAGCCTGGCCTTCTCTGATGAAGTGTAAATCTTTGAGCTGTTTAAATTTATGAATTCTCAGCATAACATCATTAAAAACATAACACAAACCACTGAAAGAATTAATTAGGCCTCTCTTTTACTCCAGACAACTAAATAAAAGAATACAAATTATGTAAACACGGTTAATTAAAAAGCCTTAAGATTTCTGAAGTTAATAAAAAAATTGTTAAAGAACAGATTTAAAGTGTTAAATTATGTTTCTATTTAATTATCATTAAGAAGTCCATGAACTTAAAGAAAAATCACAGAATGACAGAACTGCCGAGACTGTAAAAGACCTTTAGGATTATCAAGTCCAACCATTAACCTAACGCTGACAAGTCCTTGACTAAATCATATCCCTAAGTACTATGTTTACCTGACTCTTTAATACCTCCAGGGATGGGGGCTCAACTACTGCCCTGGGCAACCCATTCCAATCACAGAATCACAGAATTTTTGGAGTAGGAAGGGACATCTAGAGATCATCTAGTCCAACCTCCCTGCCAGAGCAGGATATCCTAGAGCACATTACACAGGATTACACCCAGGCAGATTTTGGATGTCTGCAAAGATGGAGACTCCACAGCCTGCCTTGACAGCCTGTTCCAGGGCTCTGCCACCCTGCCAGTGAAGATGTTTTTCCTTATGTTTAGATGAAACTTCCTGTGTTCCAGCTTGAGACAAATGTATCCATGTAGTTCTAGTTGCCAGTAGCAAAGTGATCTAAAAAGAAAGGCAGAATAGCTAGAAATGAAAATACTTATTTAACAGGTCTTCAGAACTAGGCAAGGGTAACATGTTTCTTGCACGTCTTGGTCAAAACCCAGGTGCATTGAAAGAGCCCATAAAACTGTTTTCAACAGAGGCACAGGGGTGGGGGGAAGAAGAGAGTGAGGACAGAAGCGACAGTAAATCAAAGTTGTCATTTTATTCTGCTTTTTATTACAATTTGGACAAACACTGAAAACAAAACTTTCCTTCGTATTTCTCATTTTTATTACTTGATGCAACAGTGCTCTCAGCATTTTATAGAGTCCCCAGCAAGCTCCCAGATTTCCTATGCACAGCAACTAAGTGATTTAGTTTGTCTATTTCTCTAACTGATCTGACCAACATTTTTGTGGTAGTCACCTTTCTAAACTAAAAAAAACCCAGGATGATAAATCAAAGGTAATGGTAACCAAATTCATCCCTTTGTCTGCAGGAGAGGTAACCTGAAAGCAAAATTCCTGATCCTGGTGCACCTCAACCCTGCATTGAAGAAACTAAGAGGTGGAGGATAACTCAATCTCCATCGATTCAGCCTTCAGTATCCCAGTCTTGACTGCTAACAGGCAGACTACTGAACTCAACAGGAATACTGAGTTGGAAATTGTATTTCACTCATTTACCACTCTTGTAAAGACAGCTTGAACTCTCTCATTTTTGAATTTTTTTGTTTTTAAGAACTGTCATCTAGAAACACACTTGGAGCAGAGTTCCAAATAGCTATATGGCAATTTGTTTCTCTTAGGAAAATATTTTTAATTTAAATCCCTCTAGAGTCTTTACACTGAATCACTTTCTTTATATTTCCACAGCAGAAGTATTAACATGGTCTTTTCTCGTAGTCATATACATCATTGCAATCTTAGAACATTCTGTTGAGATCTACTGTGAAATAATTATGTTCCAGACAAAGGACAGTGATGAAACACAGGGAAATAAGTTTAATTAATTGATATTCACTAAAATCAATTTGATGAAGTCCAAATTAGCTAGAATTTGTAGTCACAAGAACCTTAGTAAGAGAAAGAGAATATGTAAAACTGAAAGATTTGCAAGTTACCATGGAAAAGACTAGGAGATTGAAAGAAAAAAACCCTCAGGCTTCTCTGTGTGCAAGAACTGTTGCTTCAAACTCTACTAATCATCCTAGATATGGAAAGTAGTTCCCAGGAAATGTGAAAACATACAATCATTCACAATCCCCTTAAGCATCAAACTGAATTGCTGACTCTATGCACTGCCAGAAAGAGAGAACTGTACATTCAGAATCATAGAATTATTTAGACTGGAAAAGACCTTTAAGGTCATCGAGTCCACCACAAAAACATGTCCCTAAGGCACCGCATCTACACACCTTTTAAATACTTCCAGGGATGGTGACTCAATCACTTTTCTGGGTAGCCTGTTCCAGTGCTTAACAACCATGTCAGGGAAGAAATTTTTCCTAGTATCCCATTTAAACCTCCCCTGGTGCAACTTCGGGGTGCTTCCTCTTGTTCCATCACTTGTTACCTACCTTGTTAAAACCTTCTTTCAGGTAGCTGCAGAGAGCAGTAAGGTCTCCCCTTCAGCCCTCTTTTCTTCAGGGGAACCCCTGTTCCCTCAGCTGCTCCTTCTAAGACTTGTTCTCTAGACCCTTCACCAGCTTCGTTGCCCTTCTCTGCACACACTCCAGCACCCTAATGTCTCTCTTGGAGTGAGGAGACCAAAACTGAACATAACACTCAAGGTGTGGCTTCATCAGTGCCAAGTACAGGGGCATGATCATTTCCCTGTTCGTGCTGCCAGACTATTCCTGACACAGGCCAGGACGTTTATGGCCTTCTTGGCCACCTGGGCACACTGCTGGCTCACGTTCAGCCAGATGCTGACCAACACTCCCCAGGTCCTTTTCCACTGTGTAGCTTTCCAGACACTCTTGCCCAGGCCTGTTGTTGTGACCCAAGGGCAGGACCCAGCCCTTGACCTTGCTGAGCCTCATCTAATTGGCCCCTGCCCATCCATCCAGCATGTCCTGATCTCTCTGCAGAGCCTTCCTGCGCTCAAGCAGATCAACACTCCCATCCAGCCTCATGTTATCTCCTAACTTGCTGAGGGGGTACTCAATCCCCTTGTCCAGATGACTGAAAAAGATATTAAACAGAACTGGTGCCAATCCTGAGCCCTGGGGAACACCACTTGTGACTGGCCACCAACTGGATTTAACTCCATTTACCATCACTCTTTGGGCTCAGCCATCCAGCCAGTTTTTCACCAAGCAAAACGTACCCATCCAAGCCATAAGCAGTCAATTTCTCCAGAAGAATGCTGGGGGAAATAGTGTCAAAGGCTTTATTAAAGTTCAGGTAGATGATGCCCACAGCCTTTTCCTCATTCACTACGCTGATTGCCTTGTCATAGAAGATCTATTAGTCAAGCAGGACCTCCCTTTCATAAACCCACGCCGGCTGGGCTTGATAACCTGGTTGTCCTGCATGTGCCATGTGATGGCACTCAAGAATATCTGCTCCACAACCTTCCCTGAGGTCACACTGACAGACCTGTAGTTTGCTGAACTACATCTTGGGGATGGGCATCACATTTGTTAACCTCCAGTTTACTGGGACCTCCTCTGTTAGTCAGGACTGTTGATAAATGACCCGAAGAGGTTTGATGAGCACTTCTACCAGCTCCCTCAGTACCCTTGTGTGGATCCCATTCAGATCCATTGACTTGTGTGTGTCTAACTTGTGTAGCAGGTCACTAACCATTTCCCCTTGAATTATGGGGACTTCATTTTGCTTCCCATCTGTCTCGGGGGGCTGGGTATCCCGAGAACAACTGCTCTTACCATGGAAGATGGAGGTAAAGCCAGCATTAAGTATCTCAGCCTTTCCTCATCCTTTGAGGATATCACTATGTTTTGCCCCATATCCAATAATGGATAGGGAATCTCCTTAGTCCTACTTTTGTTGTTAATGTATTTATAAAGTAGTGGCCAAACTAAGTTCTAGCCAAGCTTTGGCCTTTCTCATTTTATCCCTGCATAACCTCATAACAACTTTGTAATCCTCCAGAGTTGCATGCACCTTCTTCAAAAGGTCAGAAGCTCTCCTTTTTTTCCCTGAGTTAGAGCCAAAGCTCTCTGTACAGCCAGACCAGCCTTCTTCGCCACCAGCTCATCTTCCAGGACAAGGGAACAGCCTGATCCTGTGCCTTTAACAATGCCTTGAAGAATGTCCAGCCTCGCTGGACTCCTCTTCTGTTCAGGATAGCATCCCAAGAGACTCTGTCAACCGGTCTCCTAAACAGGCCAAAGTCTGCCTTTTGGAAGTGTAAAGCAGTAGTTCTGCAGACCCTTCTCCCTACTTCTCCAATATTATTTCATGCTTTCTGTGCCTAAGACAGCCTCCAACCATCACATCATCCACAAATCCTTCTCTGGTCACAAAGAGCAGGTCCAGCGGGCACCCTCCCTAGTTGTCTCACACACTAGCTGTGTCAGGAAATTTTCTTCCACATACTCCAGGAATCTCCTGGACTGTCTCTTCTCTGCTGTGCTGTATTTCCAAGAGACATCTGGTGAGCTGAAGTCCTCAGGAGAACACAGGCTAGCGATCATGAGAGTTCTCCCAGCTGCTTATACAATATTTCATCTCCCTTTTCAATATTTCATCAGTCTCTTCAAACTTTTTCATAAGTTGACATTTACCCCATTACACAGGTCTGTTTTAAAGTGCACCAAGTTACTTTTATAATTTCTGCTATGTCCTGGGTTTAGCTAAAATCCTAGTCCTGTTTAGTGATTTTTACTTTTCAGTTTAGTCTCTTCTAAAAGGCTGCACTTTCTGAAGTCAGCAGCATTGTTTTTTGCAGACAATGTCTGCTACTGGCAGTGATAACACCTGATGTTTGCAGTTACTGCCTGGGACTGGTGTGCAGAAAGGCTCTTGCTGATACTTATTCTTACAGTGACCAAGGCCACTGCTGGCTCTTGTGTGCCATGCTGGGGGTGCCGAGTGGTAAGAGGGGTCACAAGGAAGTAAAAGGTTGCATCTCTGTGGGGTAATAGACAGGATAGGTGACCAACGAGACTATTTCATCCCATATACGTCATATTTAGTATAAACTGAGTGATCATGAGAGTTTCATTCCTCCTTCTTTGCCCTTTCCTGCAATGGCCGGTATCCAGGGAGGACTCCATCTGACCTCCTGTTTTTGATCCGGATCCCGAGTCCCCAAATCCAGCTCCCTGTATCCAGCTCCCACCACCCCTGAGCCTGGGGCTTCCCCACTGCCTCCTGCTCTGCAGCACCAGTGGGGATTGCTATCAGGGGAGGGAGTCAGGTTTGATATCGGGCTACTATCTATAGTTGTATATAGTTCTTTACTTTTATCATTCCACTATTATTTCTATTATTGTTTCATTAAAGCTGTTCTAGTTTGTTTTTTTTTTCTTCTCTAACACGTAAGTCTCTCTGCCTAATTCCCTTTTCCTTCCCATTTGAGGGGGCAAGAGGGGGTTAGAGAATGCCTGTCCGTGTTAGTGGTCAGCCCAGCCCTAACCCACAACATGCTACCACAGACAAGCTTTATTTCTTGATAGGAGAGAGTACCAGTATTCTGTTTAGCAGTTTCTGGCTAGTCAGAAAACCTGAAACTGAATCTTTCAGGTTGACTGAGGCACAATAAATTACGGCCAAGAATTCAAGACCACCAAGCTGAAATCTCATCTTAGCAACCAGAGACCTGGCTGCAATCCTCAGATAAACTTTGTAGTGCAAATATCAAATCTTGTATGAAAGGAAGAGACTAAACAACTATTAATTTTTCTCTGAAGTGGCACAGAGCTAGTTTCAAGGTGGCAAACACAACCAAAGTCTCTTGGTATTGCAACAAAAGGGGAAATCCTTGTGTGAAAACCTAAGCAAGAGCTTCCATGATCAGCAACTACCAGTACTAGCAGTGCTAGTCCAGGCTAAGAATAGCAACAAGAAAAGCATGGCTCTTTGACTAGGTCTACATCTTGGACTTCAACTGCAAAGAAAGCATGAATGGGGTTCAATGTACAAAGCAGCACTGCTAACACTCCAATGCTTCCACTGCAAGTACAGGACCGAAAACAAGACTCTTGACTTTGAGAGATGAAAATCTTCCTGTTTTAACTATTAATGTTGAATCAACAACTGTCAGCTTCCACAGAGAATTTCCTGCACACTGCTTCTCCAGTACTCATGATCTATACTGCACCTACACTAAGCTGTGGGAGATGCTTCTTCACACATCCTTGAATAAATGTCAAATACTGGTGGTACACAATTTTTACTTCCCAGATTTCTAATTAAAGTTTAAATTGACAATAACTAGTACATATTAACAGCTCTATCAGAAAAAAACCAACCCAATGCTCTCACCCTTTTTGACAGTGGAGAGACTGCATGACATTTCAGGGAGCAGATTCAAATGTTCCCATGATTTCTTTTGTTCTTTCAATGACTTTAGATGCAGTTTCACGGTTGATTTAAGACTAATCATGCTATTTAAAGTTTGTGGTTCTTTTGTTTTGTTTTTTTATAAGCATGTTTTATTTTAACCAAGATCAGTAAAGTCATTTATCTCACTTTGCAGTCATAGGATCACTAGAACTGCTGAATTTTCAAAAGCAGTAGGTGGTAAAGGGACAAGGAGAGAACAGAGGCATTCCATTTCAGTGGCAGTCTTTAGTTAAACTGCACTAAGTGCACCTAACAGTTTGTAGCAGTACATGATTTAATTGTGCAGTTAATAGCTTTTCTAAATTACAAAATCACTAAGAAGTTTAGAACCCTGGGAGAATGAAACAATTGAAAACTTGAGGCTATCACTAGTATTCCAGGCTAGGAATTGCAAATGGACGTTGTGCATTCCCAGTCTTCTGCAATGTACTCAATGTAGTAGAGAAATGCGTATCTTAGTGTGAAGGAAAAATTTGATGAGATGCTCTGATGGCCATGTGAATGTAAGAAAGTATTTCAAGTGCCTAAGTATAAGCATGTAGTGCCCTTGAATACATATTCCCTCACTTATGAGAAATACCTGCACAGGTCTGGCATATCCTGAAGGTATGGAGCCTACAGGAGATACATAAAAACTGAAGCTTAGGCAGGGTATTTTGTGGCATTTAGAACACTAGACCCTCAGATAAATTATTGATATCTCAGTTTCTCTGAAGGTTAAAAGCTTCAGATACTTCCCCTTCTGTAGGACAAAATTAATCAAACTCTTTTCCTATTATTTAAAAATAGGGATTGAATCTTTGATTGTTACATTGGAAAAAAACAAGTTTCCATCAACTAACAAACTCCTGCTGTTCCTCTTGTGTGCGGAGTCAATGGAAAGGAACGGGCTGGAGATTACAACGCAGGTGAGAAACAAATCAGATCACCAGGATGCACGTTACCGCAATTTTTACAAACTGTGGCTATTCTTGAACGGACAGAATGCAGCTCCTGACTTTGCTGTCACCAGACCAGAACAGCGTGTTCTGCGTGGTCTCAGACACGATGAATTTACAGCTTTCAGGAACAAAGTTACTTAAAAACAAAATTTTTAGAAACTTTATTTCTCCAGTAATGAAGTAGTGGTCTGGCGTATAACCTGTGTTGTACCAGAAAAGAGTTTGTAAGGAGGCTTCCTGAAGAAATGTGCAGTCATAGGACAGGATGTCTTACGCCCACTACTCCCTTCCAAATTAAGTCAAAAGAGACTGAACAATTTTAGTCCAAAAATCAGCAAATACAGAATAAAATGATTAGGTAGTGTGATATATAAATAATAATATATAGCCTATATTATTTATATAAAATATTCATACAAAATCACCACACTATCAAACACTGCATTCCATTGTCTCCACTAGGGACCAGATCTGTTGCTCCTACACAGATCACAAATTACATACATGTTTTCAGTTAAGTGAACAACAACGGAATGAAGAACCAATAAAAGTCACAAGGTCATCACAATATTAGCCTGATATTTTTGAATACTATAATTTTTACTTGATTTATAACCAGAGTCTATTCGTTACAATTGGGATAAAGAGGTCAGAAAGAAAACCTGAGCATTTGGTTGGATTTGTAGAACTACACTGATCTGAAGCCAATGAAACAGAATTGGACTTCTACAGCGCCCTCTTCCGACGATCATTTTTCAGATTACAACTCTAGTCATAGGAGTTTCCTAAAATTATACTGAAAATATTATATATTAATACAGTTATATAAAAGATATTATATATTTCAAATAAATTACAATGGAAATTGGTACTTCAGTTTTAAGTTTAAGATAAAAGCTATCATGTCCTGGTCAAATGAGATTTCATGGTTCCTTGCACACAATTATATTTGCATGTTTTTAAAGTTTATTCATCTAAAGAGATAAACACACTTTCAGTTAATAGAAATTGAAATGACTATTAATGGTAGTTAGACAAACTGAAGAAATATATTGGTCACACTGTGAATTGTATTTTTTGATTCTAACCCTCACTCTACAATCATCATATTGGGCTAACTGTTGCACGATGCTGAAATGGAAACACCTGCCAGAAAACAGTACAAACTGAAAAAGGGTCTACAATGAAATTGTAATTGTACACTGAATTGCACACTGGAACTCCTTACTAGACTTTTTGTGATTCAATGGCCAATACAGTCTCAACCATCTATTAATAAAAAAGAAACTCCAGTGCTGAGGTTAAAGGGGCTAGCCACTAGCTCTGACAGATGCTCTCTGTGACCCCCTCACCGTCCTCCCAGAGGAGGGTTAACAGGTGAACCAAGGAGAGAGACTATAAGCATTGAGTCCCAGTGACAGTAAAAAAAACCAAAAAACCACACACATCAAAAAAAAAAAAAAAAAAAAAAAAGGAGGAAGTGTTGAAGTGTTAGAGGAGCTGTGCTGCTTCCACTCAGGTGGTCAGGGAAGATATAAATGGTGCTCCTCTGCACTGTGAAAACAGGAGACGAGAACATCAGCATGACAGGGAGAGATTACAAACAGACCATGGCAATTCCTCCAGCACAGCAGGCACAAAAAGACCTCAAGGTTCCTTTTAGGGGCCTTTTCATACAGAGCACCACAGGAAGGAACACTGTGATGGGTACACTTGGGTCACCTGACCCATCCTCTCCTCCCCACAGGAACAGCTGCCCCTCCTCCCCCACTGGGACTGCCACATGGTTCAGGCACTTTTATCCTGGTCCTCTGAAACCAGGACACCAAGCAACAAAGCAAAGAGGCAGGCTAAGAATCCATGATCTAAAAATGCAGGAAAAGAAAGGGATAAGAAGTTTTGAAAGATGAAACTGCCTCGATTTTCTGCCTTCACTGTGTTCACAGAAGTAGACACTCTTCCTTGTTTTCAGAGTATTGACCAAAACCAAGGCATTTTCACATAAGAGATACCATACTCAAGAATAAATGTGCTCTCACAGGTTTCATCTCACCAGGGCACAGAAGTCCTGAGGAGTTTCTGAGCTCAATTAATCCTTTCACTAAAAAAGACTGTGTTTTCTTTTATCACCAGGTTGTTTCAAAGACATTCAAAGGTTGAGGGAAGAGAGGAGTACGTCTACAGTTATATTCATAAGGACTCAAGATTGTGGCCTCATGTTCTCATGAGGCCCTTTAGAATCATAGAGTCACAGAAACATTCAGGTTGGAAAAGACCCCTGGGCTCACCATGTCCAACCCTACTTTACAGAGTCCACCCCTAAAACATATGCCCCAACACCATATTTAAATGACCTTTAAACACCTCTAGGGAAGGTGACTCAACCACCTCTCTGGGCAGCCTGTTATTTCTGTGAAAAATTTCTTCCCAGCATCCAGCCTAACTCTACCCTGTTGCAGCTTGTGGCCATTCCCTCTAGTTCTACTTCAATTACCTGTGAGAAGAGACCAGCACCAACTTCTCTACAGTGTCCTTTCAGGTAGTTGTAGAGAGCAATGAGTTCTCCCTCAGCCTCCTCTTCTTCAAACTAACAGCCCCAGCTCCTTAATCGCTTTTAATAAGATTAATTTTCTAGACCCTTCACCAGCTTCGTTGCCCTCGTCTGTACTTGCTTCAGCACCTTGACATCCCTCTTGTATTGAGGTGCCCAAAACTGAACACAATACTCAAGGTGTGGCCTCACCAGTGCTGAGCGCAGGCGGACAATCACCTCCCTACTCCTGCGGTCACACACTTTTTGATAAAGGCCAGGATGCTGTTGGCCTTCTTGGCCACATGGGCACACTGCTGGCTCATATTCAGACATCTATTAGAACGTCCAGGTTCCTTTTCTGCCAGACACATTTCCAGCCACCTTCCCCAAGCCTGTAGCATTGCAGAGGGTTGTTGTGGCCCAAGTGCAAGACCTGGTACTTGGCCTTGTTGCACCTCATCCCACTAACCTTGGCCCACTGATCCAATCTGTCCAAGTCCCTCTGTAGAGCCTTCTTATCCTCATGCAGATCAACACTCCCACCTAACTTGGTGTCATCTGCGAACTTACATCCCCTGTTACTAAGTTACCCTCTGCATCCAATAAAGGATGAAGATTTTCCCTAATCCTCCTTTTGTTGTTAATGAATTTATAGAAACATTTTTTATTATCCTTAACAGCTGTAGCTACGCTGAGCTCTAGTTGGGCTTGGCTCTCCTGATTTTCTCCCTACAATGCTGCACTACATCTTTATAGTCTTCATGAGAGACCTGCCCCCTCTTCCAAAGGTCACAGACTCTGCTTTTGTTCTTGATTTCCAGCCACAGGTCCCTATTTAGCCAGGCCAGTCTCCTTCCCCACTGACTCATTTTTGGGCACACAGGGAAAACTGGCTCCTGCGCCTATAAGACTTCACTCTTGAAGTATGTGCAGCCTGCCTAAAGTCCTATATACGTCAGTGGCCTCGCAAGGGACTTTATCAGTCAGTCTCTAGAACAGGTCAAAGTTTGCCCTCTAGAAGTCTAGGGTGGCAGTTTTACTAATTCCTCTCCTTATTTTACCAAGGATTGAAAACTCAACCATCTCATGCTCGCTGTGCCCTAGACAGCCTCCATCCTTTACTTCCCCCACAAGTTCTTCTCCATTCACAAGAGGCAGGTCCAGGATGGCACCTTCCCTGGTTCATTCCTTCACAGTTGTGTCAGGAAGGTATCTTCCACACACTCCCAGAACCCCCGGTGTTCTCTTTCTGCTGTGTTGTATTTCCAGCAGCCATCTGGGAAGTTGAAGTCCCCCATGAGCACAAGGGGTAGCGATTGTGAAACCTCTATCAACTGCTTATAAAGAATTTCATCTACTTCTTTGTCCTGACTGGGTGGTCTATAACAGATTCCCACCATGACATCACTCTTACAGACCTTACTCCTGATTCTTACCCATAAGAATTAAACCCTGTCTTAACCTTCATTAATCTGAACGCTTTCATATGTCTCCGTAACACAGAGGGCCACTCCACCACCTCTTCCTTGCCTATCTGTTCTGACAAGTTGGTATCCATCGATTGCAGCACTCCAGTTGTGGGAGTCATCTCACCAGGTTTCTGTGATGGCTGCTCTATCTTAGTTTCCCTGTTGCACAATGGCCTCAAGCTCCTCCTGTTTATTGTCCATGCTATGTGCATTTCTGTAGAAACATTTCATGGAAGGATTTGAGTACATAGTTTTCAGTGTTGAGGGCTGACAGACCTTCAGGTTATCTAAGATGCTGACACCTTGCCCTACAAGTGTTGGGCTACCACACCTAGGGTTCTTGTTTGCAAGACCAGTTACATCCCTGCCCTCCTTAACATCCCGCTCCCTCTTCAAAACTAGTTTAAAGCCCTGTCTATGAGCCCCGACAACTTGCGTGCCAAAGTTCTTTTCCCCATGAGACAGATTAATTCCATCTGTCACCAGCTGCCTCAGCGCCATGAAGACTTTCCCATGGTCAAAAAAGCCTTATTTCTGTCAGTGACACGAACCTCTAAGCGATGTGTTAATCACATGGGCTTTCCTCTTTCCTTCAAAATCCCTCCCTGTCACTAGAGGGATTGAGGAGAATATCACCTGTGATCCCAAACCCTCAAGCACTCTCCCCAGAGCCAATCTCATGACCCAAATGGTCTCATGTTCTAAATATCAGTTAGAATAGTTATACAGTTCCATGACTTAAGTAATTTGCAGTTTCATATCATCCAAACCCAGGTGATCTCATGAAAATTAGGCATTACTAGTAAGAAAGGACTGCATCAGCATATGACGATAGTTCAAAGTTGCAAGAAATAAAATTCAAGTTGGGTGAGATTATAAACAGCATCTTTTCTCTACATTTAAAACACTATCTTTAGTCTCAGTTCAGCTCAGTTCAAACACTGAAAGCCACTGCACAAAATCCTCAATTATCAATTTGGTACTCTTAACAGTTTACTGACTATGATACTGTAACCTCCATATATAGAGCTGTCCTAGGGGAACCTTGAGACATTATAGAAAATGATTTCTGTTCCAAGTCAGCTTACCTTGTGGTATCAATAGCCTCTGGAGCTGTATGTTTCATACTCGCTAAAACATTTTCACATTTCTTTATAAAAACTAATTTTTAACACAGCAATGGAATCTGCAGCAAAATTCTACTCGTTTGGGGAGATTTTATGCACAAATAAAAAAAGCTTCCTAGATAAAAAGTTTCCAGTTTGTAAATATATTGAGCTGGATACCTAAGCTACACGAAGGTACCAAGGCACCTACTTAAGCTTTAGAATCAGATTGTGGCAAGTGAAATACAACATTAAAGCATTTTCAGTCACAACAGTGTTCTTAGCTTAACTTCTAGCATATATAAAAGTTACATGATAAAAGATAAATCAAGTGTACTACATCTTTTGCTCTTATATACATATTCTAAGACTACATTCTTGCATGTTCTCACTCATACAAGATCCTCTGTAATCCCCAGATCAGATGTACATATATTTGTTTCATTCTTTAGAAAACCCAACCATTTTTTCCAAATAGGAGTATGACTCTTCAAAAACTCTTCAATCCAGCCTTACAGTTGTTTTTAAAAACTTGCTTATCCAATAACAGTTTTGAATATACAACCAAAAAAGGTAATAAATTAAAAGATTTAGCGAAAAGCTAAAAAAAATAAATAAAAATCCCAAAATATTCTTCAGAAAGCCTTCACTCATAAAAGTTTCATATTACAGCTCTGAGACAAGAGGTGGAAGTATGGGTTTGAGGACCACTGAACATCAAATTTTTCCCCATATATCACAATTACAGGAACATCTGTGCTAAGTAACTTCATTCTGAACTAACGTGAAAACTCAAGAAGTGTTCAAAAGCTCATTCTCATTTCTGTAAGAAGGAACAACTAAGCCTAGGACTGCTGTCTAAAAATACAGGCTAAGACTTAAATAGGCTGCAGTAATTAACATCTTTCTTCAACAACCTCAAATTCCCAATTATTTTTATAACATGGTTTCACGATTCCTGCAGCTAGAATTAAAACAATCAATTATGATTTTTGAGCACTTGCCTTTATTCAAAACAGTTCTATTCTCCTCAAAATAGAAGTGAGGCATAAAATAGCTTTCTCTAACCACAAAACCACCCTCATTTCTACACTATGTAGAAAAGGTACGATGAGAATACAAAGACAAGACAAATTTGCAAAGTAAACAGAAAAGACAGCATATGAAGGGAGGAAGAAGAGAAAAGAGAAGGAAGAACATGAAGGGATAAAATAAAGATTGCATAAATAAAATGGAGAAGGAGCAATGGTAAAGGGATAAATTACAGGGACAAGATACTGTCTGCTTCTGGCTAGAAGTTCCCCTTTTTTTCCCCCAGTCCAAAAATTACAGTGGAAACAGAACTTGTATTTAGAAGTTGAAGTGCTTCATCAGTTTGTAGGCTTTTTTATGATTGTTAAGGTTTAATCTCAGTTAAAATTTAATCTCATTTTAGGTATCTGAAGAGGCAGTATATACCATCCCATAAAGATAGCAAGATAGCAAGCATTTGCTCCGTAGTTGATTTGTGGAAGTATTCTTCCATAGGGCTGCACATGAAGTGAACCATGATGAAGATCAGGTAATCGTTAGTTCCTTTGGGGCTGCAACCAAGACAAGGGTACTACATGCTCTAGAAGTAGTCACCCCCTGCCATGAATTACAAACACGGTATGGAGAACTAGTGATTTCAAATCTTCAGCCTGTACAAAACTGTAATGGTTCACAGTGCCTTTCCTTTTCTAGTGTTCCTAGTGTACTCTGTAGTTACATCAAATCACGTGTACTTACTTCTGTCATGGGTTTGAGTCTGGCAGGGCTTTTGGGAAGCAGGGGTAGAGCTGTGTGGGACGACTTGTGCAAAACTTCAAGAGCCTCCCGCAACCCAAGGTCGGAGGTGGACCTGCCTCTGGCCAGGGCCAGGCCAATCAGCACCTCTGCCATCAAGGTATTTTAGAGACAACACCATTGTTCTCTGGTTCTTTTGGTTTCATCTTGTCTTGATCTGTCCTGTCTTTGTGTTGCGAAGTTTTTTCCTGCTGGAGGAGGGGGAAGTGAGAGGAGAACAAAGGAACGTTGTTCTGAGAAGGAAAGCAGGAGAAGGGTCCCAGGGGAGAAGGAGAGGGAAGAGAAGGCTGCCAGAGCAGAACCTCTCCCTGGAGCCCTGTGGTGGTTGAGATGGCAGAAAAGTGATTGCCTGCCAGCTGGGGGGATCAACAGCAGCGAGGATGTCCAGGTTATGCCCCGGTACATGCAGAGCCCCATGCAAGTGGAGAGAGTGACAGAGCATCAGCAAGGGACATGCCTGAATCAATCCATGGCCCCAAGGGACTCACAGGGAGGACGAGAATTGCCTGAAGGAGAGACTGTGAGGAGCCCTCTTTTTCAAGGAGGTCCTGCCATAGATGATGAGTAAGAGCCAGATGGACTTCACCCCTCCAGCCTCCGTCTCCCTTTGCACCTATGGGGGTAGCATATTTAAGACTGGGTTGTATCACTATCCTACTTCCAAAAATGGTAGTGGTGAATTAAATCTATGGTTTTATTCCTAAGTTTCTCTGTTGGTTTTTTACCCTCCCTGTCTTTAATCTCAATCCTTGAGCCTTTTTCTTTAGGAGGGTTTAGTCTTCTCTGTCCACATGCCTGTGTAGATGAGGGTGTGGCGGGGGAATGAGTGACTGATCTCATGGTTCTCCATTATCAGCCCGGGCAGTCAGCTTCAATCACGGCAACATCTTAAACAACACAACTCCTTTACCTCTGGAAGTAGTGTACGTGATTTTAAACATAAAGTCAAAGAGGCCAAAGAGATCTTCCCCATTTCTCACACAGGTAAATGCATCCTTCCTCCTATTTTTTTTTTATGTAGCCTTAGGCTTATTTACAGGTACTAAAATATTTGTCCAACGTTTAAACCACGTTTGGTTTACTAGAACCCTAGCTCTAGATCCTACTGAAGCCATGGTTTTAGCTGGAACCCTCGTTATAGCCAGAACTGTAGTTTTAGCTGGCATGTAAGCAACTTAATATGCTTGAGCAAGCAAAACCACCGGGAGGTGTGAGACAAAGGTATTCTACAAGGGGAGCTTATCCCGAAGGACAGGATGCTCTTATCTTCAAGGACAGAATGCCCCAGGACTCCAAAATGTCATTAAGATACGCAGAACCAGCCTAGGCCAGCCTTGGGGTCTCTTTCTTAAGACAAGGAGTTAATTGAATGGAACCCATCAGAAGGACACCCCGATGAAAACTATCATGACGAAGCAATATGACCACCAGAGACCTCTGAGGACAACCAAAAGACTTTATTGCACATGCGGGAATGGGTGGCAACATACGTTAATTTCTCAGAAACTGCATGAATATGTATATCTAAACTGCATATAAGCTATACATTTAGCCCTTCACAGGGCACACACTAGGTGAGCTATCCCCTGTGTGCCCAGTGCTGCAATGAAGAATACCTACTTAAGAGACATCAAGGCTATTAAGTTCTGATTTCAGCATTTTCATGGCATCACTACCTAGAAACTTCAGATTTTCAGGACATAAAACGACCTGAAATCTTAGAAGACTGCTAACCATACCTCTGATTGGCAGTCTGGTGATGAAAGTCTGCTGTCCTCACAAGAAAGTATGCCATACTAAAATAATCAATGGACATTAAATACTGTATTACAGGATTTTTTTTCTTCATCCTAATGCATAAGTAAAGGAGTCGAAAGCATCTTAAAACATCTGATTCACTTCAGTGATATTGTCACACAAACAACTGGTGTTATATTTATTCTGATGGTAAAAGCCATGATGGAAATGCATGTGTTGCCACTATTCAGGCGTAAGTTACCTCTGGTCTTCCTGGCTGGCATTTTCCAATCACAATTTGGAGCAAACCTGCAGATACACTGCCAAAGAGATGGATGATCCAAAATAATTTGATTTTTTATATTTACTCTTTCTTGTGGTCTTTCAGAGACATGCTATGACCAGTCAAGAATTTTACCTGATATTATAAACTGAACAAGTGTACAGGCTCAGCCTCAGTAGACTAAAGGTTTCTCAGAGCAGAGGTCTGACATCACATAGATACTCCTCAGCTAGAAATTAAACAAAGAGTTATTGTTCGCAAAGTTGCTACGAAAGCTTATTTTGCATTCTTCTAATTATCTGGAGAAAATCTTGAGATAACAGTGAAAAGGCCAACAAGTCACTATACATAGAATAATATTCCACAGATACATGTCCAGAAAAGAATTTATGATTATTCTGGCATCCAGGAAAATTCTGTAGTATTCTAAGACAGCATCCATTTAATACTGCTCACACAATTTTCTATGACTAAATATCACTGAAATAGCCAAAATTAAAGCTAGAAACTTTGGTAGCCTATGGGCTGATGGGGATCTGGTATATGCGATATTTAAATTAAAAACGATTAGAAGTCAGCTGGTAATTAGACTTCTGTAACAACATTTCAATGTCTCTAAGTCAATGATATAGACAGAGATAAAAACTATTATTTTGATAAAAACTTTTAACAACAGATGGCTAGAATGAATCTTATAGTTTATAAAAATAATTTTAAAAAACCCTCAAACTCAGTCAAGACAGTAAAACTACATGGTATTGAATGGAGTACATAGAACCTTTGCTGCCCAAATTTATGGGAAAAGCATGTTGCTTTCTGAGTTTAAGGTGGCAGAAATGTCCTAGAGAACTTGCCTACATAGAGTCTACTCACTGCTGCTATTCTACTGCAAGTCTGTCATGGGACTAATGAAAACCACAGAAACACACTTTACGGCAAACATAAATTAAATTTTTGTCTACAGACTTCATTTCTCTTTTGTCAGCATTTTGTCAGCCAAAGCAAACCAGATCATGCAATTCTGCCTGAAACTTAAATCTCCCTGACCTTTCCATTACTGTTCTGATAGATCAATTCCTTTATCCAGACTGCCTTAGAAATACTACCCCTACCACAAGGGAAGGGAGCGAGAAGATGGGAGGGAAAGTAGAAAGACAATAACGCTCTCTTTCAGTAACAGAAAGACACAATCCATAACGACCAGAAAGTTTTCTTCACATTTCCAAGCAATCTACTTTCTATAACCAACCTTCCTAGGTACGTTTTGTTATAGTTCTACGCTCTACGTTATTCTCATTTTATTACATAGTATATCTGGTAGGGAAAAAAATCATAGTCATCATAGAATGGCCTAGGCTGGAAGGGACTTTAGAGGTCATCTAGTCCAACCTCCCTGTTACGGGCAGGGACGCCACCTCTCGACTAGACCAGGCAACACATGGGGACCAAGCGGGAATAAAAAAATCCCTGGTATTACAATAAAATAGCTAGCTAGTCCATTTTATGCTCCAAATGCTTCACCAAGCATCTTCAAACAAGTGAATTTGACAATAAACATTAACTCCTCCTTGTATATATCTAGAATAACCTGGTGACAGAATATTGCAGTTCAACAAAAAGGGAAATAGTAACTGAATCCAGAATACTCCAGTTCAGACTAAGGATTCTGATAGATATACTATGAATGGAAGAAATACATAGTATTTCTACTGCATGTAAGTTCACTGTACACTAGTTTCCCTAAATTGAATCTTTTGATCTTATTAGCAATATCAGGCTCAGACAGATCTACTTATCCATGTGGTTTCACATTGCATCTGAAGAGGACAGCTTGATGGAAGCTGAAAATGAGACGACTGGTCTCTGGAAAAGAAAATTCTCTAGACTCAGAACTTTTTTCATAGAATCATAGAATGGCCTAGGCTGGAAGGGACCTTAGAGATCATTTAATCCAACCTCCATGTCAGGGCAGGGAAGTCTCTCAGCTAGATCAGGCAACACATGGAGACCGAACAGGGATCGAACCCGCAACCTTGGTGTTATCAGCACCGTGTTCTAACCGACTGAGCTAACCAGCCCACTTTTTTAGGGCGAGGAGGAAAAAATCATCAAAACTATAGAACCACAGAACATAAATATTTACAATAAAACTTCAGAAAGCTCTAGAATGTACTAATATATAAAATACTTTAATTTTATCCTAGAAGATTGAATGTTATTCTCAATATTTCTTAAATGTTTTCAACTATTTATGTCTCTGTACTCATCCTCGTATTGCAGGAGACCACAATAGAACTTCCAAATTCTCTACTGAAGGGCTGAATACTGAAGGAAAGGTGTTTTCCCTATGACTCATTTTTACTTGAATGACTTCTATACCAAATGTTTTTCAAGTACTTGAGCTTCTTTCATTTTTATCACTTTATTACGTAATATACCTAGCTAACAGGAGGCTATCAGTCCGAAAAAACCTTTCCCTTCTGTTCTCAGCCTCTCCATACAGGCTTTAGAAGTTTTATTATGCTCTCCCGCAATAAACCAGCAGAAGTGATTCAGAATACTCATGACAGAGCTAACAAGTTCTGCAAAAGGACAGACAGGACTCCCTGTATGTTGTGCTTGAAGCTTTATTATTTACAATTACAGTTCACTCACTGTGCATCCCAGCACGAGGAACAATAAATAAAAATTTAGAGTGGTACTAGACACCATTGAGGCATCTTAAGTAGCCATTACACACTGGACTCCATCATACATAACTGCAACCTTTATGGAATACCCCAAGAATTCACAACTATATGATACTAAGAAAACACTACAAGAACAGGAAATACTTTAAAGCTTTTAACAAAAGACTAGAAAACACAGAATGGTTGAGGTCAGAATGGACTTCAACATTATGTCAGAGCTAGCAACTGAAATACATTTATTTTCAATGTGTTTCTCCCTGTAATTCCTCGAGAGCCATGTTACTTTGACAATTTGTGATTTTAGGTTTGTTCATTCAAAGATTGGCTATTTTTCTCCTAAAACTCCTTATTCTTTTAGGTCATTTTCTCTGGGCCCTCTCATCAGTTATGTCAAATTCTGAGCACTTTAAATTGAGCATGCTTCTCATAAGCACTTGTTTATAAACAATTTTATGACTGAAGCCCATTAGCAAACTGAATTTACCAATTTCTTCCAATCTTAATTGAATCATAGAATCACAGAATTGTTGAGGC
>NW_009725494.1:0-2865 GCF_000703405.1 Apaloderma vittatum
ATATGATTTAGGGGTGAATTTGTAGTGTAGGACCAATAGCTGGACTCGATGATCCCAAGGATCTTTTTCAACCTGAATTGTTCTATGATTCTGTGAAAATCTGTTTTAGCAAAGTCTCTTTGAAGTTCAGACAAATCTTCTTCCTTTATAAAGGTTATGTTTAGTGTCAAGCCCAGCCCTAACCTTAGAAAAAGTTAAATAATTATTACGATGAAGGAAAGAAATCTCTGAAAAATTTCATTTGGCTCAATGCCCTCAGATACTGACACTTAGCCATCTGTGTCTCTATATGCAGACAAAAGGACTTCTGAGGGAAATATAGCATGTGAGAAAAATGAGCAAAGCATCTTCAAAACCTTTCTCCACATTCATATAATTTAAAACACTGGCAAATCTAAATGTAAAGTCTGTAAAATAAACACACAACAGTTTCAAATTCAGATTACAAAACACGATCCAATATCTAGTTTAAACTGTTATGTTAGAACTTCTGTAACATAGGAAAGTAGTTGGAAATCACAAAAAACCCCAAACACTTGTAAATATATTTAAATTACTGATACATGTATTGGAAATTCAAAGTTCACCTGGAAGGAAATTAAAGAAAATCTTCCACTGATTTCAGCATTTTTCCCTTAGCCCAATAAATTCTGTGAAACAGGTGAGAATCACTTAAGGTATTGACTCGTGACATGAAATTCAGGGTTCTTCAGAAAGAATGAAATCACTCAGAAATCATCCTTGATTTAGGGTGGCTTGCTTAATGACAATTTTATTCTTTAATAGACTCATGAACTTAATGAATATCATTTAATTTAAAACACAGAATAAAACCCTACGTGCTTTATTATCAGCAACAATTATTTATGTCATACCATTTATATTAGTAAAATGAAAAGGCACTGAAATTATTCCAAGTCAACGTTGTCATGAAAATGTCTAATTTGGAAATCTCACCATTACTAATATAATCTTTAATGCAGTTCTTTAGCCTCAAACACAAAATTAACTCGTTACTTAAACATCTTATCAAAATCAAAGTGGAAAAGAATGAAGATTCTTTTTTACATGTAATGCTATTGATGAAGAATGCCATATTCATGAAAACTGAAATGTTCAGAAAAAGGATATTTTATAAAGAAGGGATCATTAACTAGTTTAATGTTTTCATAGTATCAAAATATCTTCTGTTGACAAAGAAACTTACACAAAATTTATTCTTTCTTCTTAAATACGGACCCTACTGAAAATGTTTACAAAAACCTTGGAAAAGTTTGGTAACTTCACGAATGCTTCTGATTGACTTTCTTTAATATTGTTTCACAGAAATAAAGCACAAACCAAACAGGAAAGTTCCTACAAAATGCAAATATTGCTCTTAAAACTGATCTTTTAGCATGGAAAACTGAACTGGGCTTGGCTAGGATATTTTTCTTCTATAACAGCTCATATGGTGCTGTAGTTTAGGTTTTTGACCAAAACGGTGGTGATAGCCCACATTTTAGCTTTTGATGAACAGTGTTTGTACAGCATCAAGGTCTTCCTTGTTTCTCACTCTGTCCCACAGTGAATAGACTGGGGGGACACACACAACCAGACAGGTGACCTCAACTAACCAAAGTGCTATTCTATACCATATACTGCCAAGCTCAGTGAGGAAGGGAAAAACAGGAGTTTAGGAATGGGAACTGGCTAGGCAGTGAGAGGTGGTGATAACTTTACTTCTCTCTTCTTCCACTTATCCTTCACTTGTTAAAAAATTTCCTTATCTTGACTCCAAAGTTTTCTTGCTTTTATTCTTCCTTACCTCTTCCCCCACTCCCATCCCACTGTGAGGAAGGGCAGTATGCAAGTGCTGTGTGGTGCTTTGCTGTCCACTGGGGTTAACCCACAACAGAACAAAGAACAAAGACTTAGATGTTCAAGTTATTTTAGAGGGAAAGGAATAATATCTATGAAATCTATATGCAGTCCTAAATATAGAATATTTTTGGTAAAATATTATCGTAATCATGCTGTAAGAAAGAGGCTTTGAGGTTTTTCTTACTCTTTGTGAGCATTTTGGTAAAAATGCAGATAATAAAACTGTATATCCTTTTGACAGTTCCTTGGCACTATTAAGAGTTAAATTTAATACAAAAGTTTGTTACAGAATTTCTTAGGATTAACTTCTCTATCTGCCTGTATATTTCACTTCTTTTTTCCCTATGCACTTGCTGTCTCCTTTAGTTCACATCACTTCTTTTGACATTTAAAGCTTAAATGGTGAAAGTTAAAGAGCATGGAAACTAGAGAAACAGGTTTGAAACCTAAACTGTTGCTACATGCTTTCAAAGATCCCCATAGGTACAACTCTAGAAACCCTCAATGGGAAAAACGTTCAAAAAAGCACCCCTGCCAAGAATTTTTCTGCCAATAAAAATTACCTGAAATGCTATTATGCCCTTCTTAATGTTACAGAGGAAAGTTAAACTACTTCAAGAGAAGAAAAGAGAAAAAGAAGACTACACAGGCCACTATTAGGGAAAATAAATAGTAAATAATTAGTTGTCATTTGTTTAATGAGGTGCTGTAAAAGATAGATGTTTTTACAACAGAAATGTTTGGAAGAATCATGCCTCTGTATATGTTTTCCTTCTTTTGACAAAGATTAATTTTAAAAAAAGAAGTAACTCAAAATTCATATTGAAACACATAGGGAAAATGCAAACCTAACTGAAAACATTTGGTTTTTTCAAGTACAAGTAGTTGAAAATATAGCTGAAACACTGAGTGAACCTGTGATGAATGGAGAGCTGATGTGTAATTTTGTAAGATGTTTGCTATGCAAATATATTGAGCTAGTCCGAATAAAAACTGTAGGGA
>NW_009725494.1:2896-64656 GCF_000703405.1 Apaloderma vittatum
AAAAGAAAGAGCAATATGAGATAAACTGCTTCTCAGAAAATAATGTTTGTTAAGTGACCAATGGTTTTATTGTTTGGTTATCTCCTATAATGGACTAGACAAACCATTGAGGAAGCACCTGTGCTAAGGCATTACATATATGCAAAACTAAGGAAGAAACCCACAGTGTCAGTGATTTTGCAAATAAATTACAAGCAACATGCAATAGAGTGAAGCATAATAGAAAAATAATTGATTACATTGGTTAGAATGACAAGGGCTGGCACAGTCTTACTATATTAGTCTTACTATAAGACTAATCAAAGACAAGGAATGCCTTCCTGATACTAATTTTAGAGTTAACTTTTATATTGCTTGGAGGAGAGATGCTACCGCATAGCTGTGAAGGAGACCTGTACTACACTTAAAGCAGAGCACAAGCAGGGCATGTTTGTCAATCTGAGGAAGAAAAAATTAAACTTCTAAAGTGCTTTAAAAGAATTATGACCACGGTTCTCAACTGGTGAAGATGTACAACAAACAGAGACTTGGAGGTAAAGAGAACCTTAAAAAAAAAAAAAGAAGACTTAAATACATTAATTTGGATGGCAATAAAAAAAATTGCATACCAGTTTATAATTAAATTATAGAATTACATTTCTTCCCTTTCTCTCTGGTTCAGTGACTCTAGTGGCACATTGTCACTTCTCTGTTAAGAGCTGAAATTTTCAAGGTGATTTCAAATACCTCTTTTTATAGTGATGGAATAAAAATCAGAGTTTCTACCCTAAATTACCACTGATTCAGGTTATGATTTTAAGTTCTATTTGTCCTCTAAAGGAAAACTGTGAGACCCATGACTCATCAAATTAAGAAATTAAATTCAGGGTTTGAATTTTAACTTTAACAGGCACTTAAATCAAAGCTGATGTCCTAGCGTAAGAAAGGAGCGTGACTTCAGACTTTCTGCACTCTTCCATCGACCTTGAAAACACAGACAATTTACTCTTCATTATGGATTCCCTACCAATTGACAGCTACCCAGATATTAGCCATGGCAGTGTCAAGTATTGAGATGATGTGGTGCCTCTGCAAATGTTATGCTGTGCCACAATGTGCAAATTAAAGGGAAGTGCTCATTTTTATAGTGCTATACACTTTGAATGGGAGAAGAAAAAGACAGAAAATAGGCAGAGGAGAAAAAGATGGCACAGAATAAAAAGAAATGTCAAGAGATCATCCTTATGCGAGTTTTCATTTAATTACGCCTGTCTCACTTTTCTAAAAGAAAATTGAGAGGTAAAAGTACAGGAAATAATAATAAAAAGACTGAAAATGGGTTATGCTCTAGATAGTATGATACAATTGAAAAGAGGGTTCTTTTGTAAAACTTGGATTCCACAGAATTTCTATGAAAGGAATCTGAATATGCAATTTAATGAAATATTGTGACTGATCTGTAAACACATGCCCAAAATTTCTTTGTTCTATATTTATATGTCAAACGAAATTTAAGTGAAATGTACTTGCAATTAACATTACCTGAACGAAGGTGTGGGTGAATTATTTTGACTTGCATTGAATTTTGATGAATATTTTTGAATACTTTTTTGAGAGAATTGATCTTCCAATGCCTTACAAAATACACACATTCTCATGCACTCACATGTATAAATCCATATATATTTTGTGATAATATCCACATATTTCTTTGATGAGCTATCTTAAAATTACAATTTTGTTCAACTGCTCTGGGAAGAAAACCAAAAAAGCCACCTCCTAACTTAAACATACGTAGTTCATCTCATGTGCACACCTGTTAGTTTTCTGTCAGAGACAACAAAATGAGTCAGTAGGTATCTTCTATGTTTGTGAACTACAAGGCTAAACTAAAGACCACTTCTCCACTGCCTGTAACGCATTCAGGCCTGAGGCTCAGACCACTCTAGGGTCGTCAGAAGATTGTATGCATCAGCAACCATGCAAAACCCTAAGATTTTGTTTATCATAAAATCACAGAATGTTAGAGATTGGAAGGGACCTCGGAAGATCATCTAGTCCAACTCAACTGCCAGAGCAGGATCACCTACAGTAGGTCACACAGGAACACGTCCAGGCGGGTTTTAAATGTCTCTAGAGAAGGAGACTCCACAACCTCCCTGGGCAGCCTGTGCCAGTGCTCTGTCACCCTCACAGGAAAAAAAGTTGTTCCTTATGTTTTTGTGGAACCTCCTGTGTTCCAATTTGCACCCATTGCCCCTTGTCCTATCACTGGACATCACTGAAAAGAGCCTGGCTCCATCCTCCTGGCACCCATGCTTTGCATATTTACAAACATTAATAAGGTCACCCCCCAGTCTCCTTCACGTTAAAGAGACCCAGCTCCTTCAGCCTTTCCTTATAAGGGAGATCTTCCACTCCCTTCATCATCTTTGTGGCTCTGTGCTGGACTCTCTCAAGCAGTTCCCTGTCCCTCTTGAGCTGAGGAACTGGATACAATATTCCAGATGTGGCCTCACCAGGGAGAGGAGAGGAGGACATCTCTTGCCCTATTAGCCACACCTCTTCTAATACACCCCAGGATGCCATTGGCCTTCTTGGCCACGAGGGCACATTGCTGGCTCATGGTCATCCTCCTGTCCACCAGAACCCCCAGGTCTCTTTCCCCTGCGCTGCTTTCCAACAGGTCAGTCCCCAACCTATACAGGCACATGAGGTTGTTCTTTCACAGATGCAAGGCTCTACACTTGCCCTTGTTATTATGTCTCTTATCTTACTTTAGCATTGGTCTTTTGAAACAAATGTTTATTATTGTATATGTAGAAGAAGAAAGAGATTAAGGAAGTACCGGAGACACAGAGGTCTATATTCTATAGAGCTTTCTGGTCTGAACATGTATTTCTTGGTTTGCTCATGATGTCTGAAAGTGAAATTGCTAAACCAGACAGTCCTTCCTGATTCTCTGCTCCCAAGTGCTGCTGCCTACTTAGTAATGACTTTATCTCCTTTACAAGTCTTACCCTTGTAAGGGATTTCTAATGATGACGATATACCAAAAGCCTCAATTTTTTTTCCCATATACAGAACTTGGTATCCTAAGTCATGCTCATTCATTAACAAACTGTAAAGATACAGTGACAAAAATTAATTCTGCCAGACTGCATTAAGTGTTCCAAATTCTTTACAGTAATGAAAAGTACAAACTGTTGAATTACATTTATGTTAAACAGATAAATCAGGTTGACTGAAATTCTGAAAGAACATTCCTCCCTAACACATGGCAAGTTTCAAGCTGGAGCACGGTTTTACAGCTTGGTTATGAACCTCTATAAAAGGGGGATTTAACAGAGAAATCCTGGCATACTGAAGGCTAGCAGAGACACTTGGACCTGCTATATTACGGGTTTCAGTTTAAATGATATTACTAGAGGTGCATTAGCTGGACACACACTAACATACAGGCACATTTGGGATATTAGTCAGAAACAGAGAAGTTGTAAATTGACTGTATTTATTGAGCTCTGAATTATGAGAAATAGGAATATTGATGTCTCCTTGCAACTCCAACTGCAATTTATATAGTCGTTATTAAGCAATTAATGTCACCTAATATAAAGTACTACAGTGGAGATATAGCACAATAACACTTATTTCACTAGTATTTCTGACTGTGTGTTTTAAAAGTGACTCCTGTGAGAAATTCTGGTTGCTCAATTAAGTAAATCAATTAAGAGATTATAAAATATGACCTCCTAAAACTTTTGGAAAAGAATTATTCCATTGAAAGTCTTTAATACAGCAAATAATTTTGAATTATTGTTTCATTCTGATTTTTTTTTGTTAGAGTACTTATCTAATGTGAAGTCTACGTGTTAACCAGAATGACATTTTTCATTTGTTGAAAGATACAATGAGGTAGATTTTAAAGGATTCACAGATCCAATTTGTAGCCCTATAAAAGTATGCTTCAGCTTTGCCACATTTATTGAGTTTTCTCCTCATTTACAAATCTTGGGCCTTGTACTTTTTAAGTCTCAACAACAAATGCACAGTTACAGAACCCTAGGCCAGGCCTACTCAAGGATTACTATCTGCTGATTCTCATGTAGGAACAGGAGGCATCTCAGCCTGTTCCCTTTCAACAATTATATTATTTTCATTTTTGTTACTGTTCTTTTGAAAGATCCTTTTACCTTCTGTGTTCAAGGACCTTTTCCTATCCTTACTTACTCTTAATAAAACTTAAATACTTTCTGAAGGAAGATTTCTCTGAAACCATTTTTTTCTGTCAGCTTCTTATTAAATTTAAACAATTTATTTACACAGTACAACATGACAGTCACCAGGCTAACAATATTCATAAATTACAGAACGGCTGCAAATCTATTTCAAATTACTCGATACACCTGGCTTTTAAACATTACAATTAAAAGAAATAAATGTGTCAGTGCTGCATGAGTACTAAGACTTATGCAGTCAGATCTACTATTTAAGCAATAAATGCTCAATTTTGAAACAAGAAAGACTAAGGAGAGGAGAGATCACTAAAATAAAGAGACTCTGTTTTTACAGAGGTTTAGTCCTCTTTGTGCCATTGTTTATCTCCTTATTTGGATATAAACTGACCGAAACCACTACCTTTGTGGCTACAATAGGCTTTTCTCTTGATAAATTCTTGAACTAATCATAAAAGCTCATTTTCTTTATCATTGTTACTGGAATTATATTCCATAAGGGAAAAAGCTTTAATAGAAGTCATTGACTACAACCTCACCAAACCATTTCTCACTAATTCATTCCTGAATTCTGAGAACATTTTTTTTAATCTTTCCTATTAACTGACAAGTTCAGGGCTATATGTTCATGTTGGGAGAGCAGGGAGCCGAAAGTCTGCATAGAGAAAGGTTATATATTGCAGGCTATACTATCACAAATGTTGAAAGACAACTTAAATTTTTAAAGAAAAATGGCCTATGCCGATTTTTTTTTCTAGAAAGCAAGCTGGTACTTCTGGATTAAGATGGTTTCCAAATTACAAAAAGGAGAAAGGGATGGTGGCAATAGCTCATAGTGCTGACCAAAGCGCTTTGAAAAGTAGCTTCGAAATACAAAAACTGAGATACAAGTCAGTCTTAGTTTAGTTACTTAATCTAGTAGAATGAGTGCTGATGGCATTAGAACACAGTCAGCCTTAAAAACAATCACAGAATTTTTACATTTATGCCAAACTTCACTATTTCCTTAGCTACAGGCAAATGTTACTGTAACTGTGAGAATTATTTTTATCTTTTCAATCAGATATGCTATTATGTTTCTGGAAAAGAGCTGGTCAACATCTTTCTTGTATTGAGCACCCAAAACTGGTTATAGGACTCTGGATGTGTTCTAACAACTACAGCAGAGAGAGGGATAATGACTTCCCTGGATCTCCTAGACATGCTCCTGTTAGTATGGCCCTGGTTCCTCTTGGTCTTTGCTGCCAGGGCACACTGCTGGATCATGCCCAGCTTGCCATCTACCAGCACCTCTGCAGGTCCTTCTCATTAGAGCTGTTCCCCAGTGTGGCAGGTGTTTCCTCCCCCCAGCTAAGCTGTTGCTAGGCAGATTTCAGGGAATCTGCAACCTGGGCTAGTCCAGACTTGTCTATGGAACCTGAGCTGGTCAGGACTCAGTTACACCCAGGAAGCTGGCCAGCAGCCGATGAGAAACTGAGATGGCTATGATTGACCACAGTCATCATTGACTAGTTTTTAAAAGGGGGCTCTTGCAGAAGCCATGTTGGAGTTACCTCGTGGCAGTGGCCTGAGGAGGTCGTAAAGTCTCCCTCTTTGTCTAGGGGACCCCTAGGCAAGGTCGACCAGGTGAGAACGGGAACTCCCACCTGGTTAAGGTACCCCTGGCAAGGTTGAAAACGCAAGAATGGGAATCCCCACCTTTTTTAAGGTACCTTAGTGAGGACAATCAGACGAGAAAGGGATCCCCCGGCTTGATTGAGGTGAGTGTATGATAATCCGGATTATCATTCTTTTATCAAGGGCTAGTGCTTGAGCTTGATCTTTTCCTCAACCAATACCAAATCTTTAAATTTGGAGGAGCCTATATTCCATAAATAAATTTAATTTAACTACACGCGTGAATTTATTTTTTGGATATGGGCGCGCTACTCACCTCCTTCTTTACACCCAGGCAGTCAGGTCTCAGCCTATATCATTGTAAAGTGCTCTTCCTCCCCAGGTGAAATTTCAGGAGGTTCCTGTTGGCCCATTCGCTGAGCCTCCTACACATTTCGAAATGCCAGAGATTATCAAGTGGTCCTTCCTCTTAGATGTCACTGGCAAACTTGATGAGGGTGAAATCCACAACCTGCTCCAGCTCAGCTTCCTTCCATCATTCCCTTTCCTGACCAATCCATAGGGAATTAGATGAGAAAATAAATTTAGATATTTACAACGAATAAACATTCATTTATTTGTTGCTTATAGCAGCTTTTGGAAGATGTTGTCTTTTTTTCCTTTACAAACAAAAACTAATAAAAAATAAAATCTTAGAGTGACATTTCAAAAAAGTACAAAAGCTCCATTTCTTATTTTACTTTTCCTAGTGTCTACTGGCAGCATCAATACTCCTACAGTCATTTTAAATACCAAAGAAGCCATCTGCTCTCCAAATACACACAAACAAAGTATCTGCTTTTTAGAAATATAAATGAAACAACAGAGATGATAATTGCTCTGCATATTTATAATAGTAATGAACATAATCCATCAGATTTTAGGACATATCTCTGACACAAGGCAGAAGAAACATTATTATGGAAGCACTGTCCTTGTGATATATTCCTGTCAGTGTAAAAAGACATCCTAGGATATTTTATTCATGCATTAAATTAAAATTATCCAAAGTTTGAAATTATCCTAAAAACTCATAGTGTCCTGTTCCAATTTAAACAAAGCAGGTACTTAAAAAAATATATTAGTATGCCGATATTTTAAAAAAACATACAAGAGGGATGATAATTTGAGGGTGTATTTAATGATGGTGTTTGGCAGTTTTTAGCCATGGTTCTGAATATGGCTCTGAGGGCATGGTAAACTGACATGTTTTCATCCACAATTTGGCTTCATTAAACTTACAATGATTCAAACCCAGTTCCAATGGCAGTAGCTACTGTTTGCATGACGCGCAAGGAACCACATCATCTTGAAGCTTTAATCCACATTTTAACTCTCCTCAGCTGCAATGACACAGGCTTTTCCAACCATGCAGCATAATTACATAAAACCAGTGTCAATGTATGAAGTATAAGCAGTACCTTTCTTTGACCTGACTTTTTTGTCCTTAAAAGCCATGGCTTTGCTTATGTAAACCTGAATATGATTCCAGTTTAACACATTCCTTGAGGCATGGATCTGCTACATCTAGCCCAGTTGGTTCAATGTTTCATACTGGCTATGCAAGTAACTAAGCAAAATATCTCCAGGAGCACTGTTACATACCATTGCCAAAGTTACATAGTTTTGAACTGAGTCACATAGAGCAAAGTGTGATAAGTTGCAGTCTGCCTAATAAACCATGATTCGGCAGCCTTGGCTCATGATTCTTACAGATTAGATTTCTAAACTAGTCCTACTAGACTTTCAAAACAAACAAACAAACAAAAACAAGCAAAACTTCTTAGAAAACTAGAAGAGGTTTACCAGATGTTCGTTCCCACCGAGCGAACAATATCCATTACACAAAAGGGATTCAGTGGAATTTATTTTATTTTACAAAGAGGTTTTAGAATTTTTAGTCTCTAGTTTTTCTTGAATTCAGCTGTGTCCTTTATCTATTTTTTAGTGGCTGTGATTTTTCTGGAGTAGAGCTTGCTATGTCAATTTACTGGGACAAATAGTCCTTCTGTTTCCCTGTGAGATTTCTGTACCTCAAAGCAATTTGTCCCCCAACTTACTTTGAACTCTCATTTTTTTCTGTGTTGTCACAGATTTGTGTTTCAAGTTCCATGAAGAACTATTTGCTTTTCCTTATAGAAACTTAGTTCTTTAGATTCCATTTGTAGGCTTGCTCTCCTGATCGGTATTTTTAACTCTTTTCTTCTCCTCAGAGAATTAGAGCGGAAAAGGTTTTAGCTTCCAGCTGATAAGCTTTGGTCTACCATCACACAAGTTTTATATTCTTTTTACCTTCTAGCTGTGTACTAGTGGCATTTTGCTAAGTCAGTATTTTACCTCATCGCTTACATCTTCCTGAAATGCATTTATTTCAGAATTTGAAATCATGCTGTCTCTTTTGCTTTACACAAAATGCTCATTAGGTTCTTATTAGAACATATTTTTAAAATTGTTTTGATTTTTCATATACTGAAAGTTGTGATAAGTACATTAATTTATGGCACACAAAGACAAATGGCCATGCCCTTAACAACTTGAAATGTATTTCAGCTTCATTGTCATTTTGAAGCAGGGATTGTGATTTTCAGTAATGGATCACAACAACAAGAAAAAAGTATTTGTTCTTCTTCCCTAAGTACCTCAAAAAAAGGGCATTTCAACTTAACTGAGAAAAGTTTTCAGTTGCTTTCACTGGCTCAGCTGTATATTTTCCTAAAATTTCGTTACCCTTAGTAAAAATGAAAGTTCAGTGCAACTTGTGAGCCACTCATGAGTATGTCTATTTTTCATACATGACCCATCTGCTTTCTTTAGCTAAAATCAGGAAGAAGTTGTAATTCTGGCTTATGACAGTGAAAGGCCAATTTTGATTAAATGAACAAGCAACTAACCTTTGGATCCCAGCCAGAAGGCAAGGAAATGAGGGACATAGACAAGCAGCTCCAAGAACCACAAGAGGTCCTGGGCTGCCTCACTCACCAACCAACAGAAGTCTGAGCTTGAAAACAGCATCCACCATGCCACCCATTTCCATCCACTTTCAGGTCCTGTAAATCTAGTTTAGACAGAAGGAGTTTGAAGATGGATGCTGTGCTGATCTCGTCATTATGACAGTTCAAAATTTATACAAGGAAGGAGTCCTGAAAGCAGAAAAATACAGAGTCACAAGGAAGACAACAGTATTTCAAGCTTGGAGGAAACAATGAATAACTTCCTAAAAATTACACTTTGCAAGTGTAATATACTACACAGGTAAATTTAGTGACACTATCATCACAGTCCAGAGGACTTTTTAATGGGATAAACTTGCCGAAGATAATAAATGAGCTGTTGGCCTAAAACCAAACGGGATACAGCTCAGCTTACAGGGATATTGATGCAAAAATTGGAGTGAAGTTACATGTAGTAATATTATCACTGAACAACATAAAATAATGCCAAGGCTAGGGGTTGGAAGATAAAATACAGATCTGACTACAGTCAGTGAATCTATATCCAAGGACAGAGTATGTCTAAATTCATCTAAGTTGGTGTAAGACACTCTACTCAGGCACTTAAGTTAGATATCATAGAATCATAGAATGGCATAGACTGGAAGGGACCTTAGAGATCATCTAGTCCAACCTCCCCATCATGTGCAGGGACGCCACCTCTCGACTAGACCAGGCAACACATGGGGACCAAGCAGGAATCAAACTCACGACCTCGGTGTTGTCATTGTCAGCACCGCGCTCAAACCTCTGAGCTGCCCGATGCATTCTCTATAGTTGCTGGGCAGATGCAAATGCTTTTAGAAGGCATTTACACACCCCTGAGGTTCGACCTTCCTTTCAGAATACTCATCTCTTTGCAATGGAAATAGAAACAGCCTTGGGCAAGTTAGCTCCAAATTTCATCATCATGATTATCTGGCCCAAAATAGGGAGATCTAAAATCAGTCAAGGACTATACTTGTTAAATGTTTGTTGATGTAACTTGGAGGAAAAAAAGCAGTTTATAATTGCATTGTGTTATGCACAGTCTTCTAATCCTGAGAGGTCTTTTAAGGAAAAAGGAATCAAAATAATTGAGGAAACAAATGAAAATGTGTTCCAAGGGATGGAGGAAGTTTTACCAATATGGTAAGAAGTATCTCTACTATGGTGAATATGTAAACTAATTTAAAATATATCAAGTTGAAGAAACAACAGGATGCACACATTAGCTGGTCCAGAATATGAAGGGAAAGACAGATTTTTCTATTGATACAAAAAGTCTCCAAATTAGCCAACTATCTCAATAAAAAGAGGTTTTTCTGAGTCTTGAAAGGAGAACATTTTTAAGAAGTGGCTGAAAGTCTATTTTTAAAATAATGTGATTGATGCGCCAGTAAAGATTATAATTGTTAGAAAAACAATTTGCAACATTGGACTGCTTATTGGGCTGTGTTCAGTAACCCAAATAAAAACAAAGGAATATAACTTTGCTTTGATGTTGTGTAGAAAAAATTCTAAAATTTCTCAAAAGGTAAATAACTCATTCCTCAAATTTCTTTTGCCATTAGACTTACTTTAAGCAACTGAAGAGCTGGAAAATTTTAGTCCCTATAATGGTTCCCCTCAAAACAGCTGGAGAACAACTGGTAAAGACAGTGCTAAAATCTACAGAGAAGTGATGTTGCTCCCATGGAGAAACAGTAGGACAGAATACACACACTGAGACATGAACAGAATTGCACAGAATGATTGCAGTTGGAAGGCATCCCTAGAGGTCATCTAGTCCAATGCCTCTGCTCAAGCAGGGCTGCCAAGAGATGGTTGGTGAGGACCATGTCCAGATGGCCTTGAATATCTCTAAGAACAGAGACTCCAAAAGATCCCTGGGCAACCTGTGCCAGTGCTTGGTCACCCTTACATTTAAAAAGTGTTTCCTGATGTTCAAAGGGAATCTTCTGTGTTTCAGTTTGTACCTGTTGTCTCTCTCTTGTCCTGTCACTGGGCACCACTGAAAAGGGCCTGGCCCCATCTTTTAGCTAGCCTTTGATGCAATGGCAAATTGCTGGCAGAGTGAGTTGAACACTTATGTGAGGAAAATGGAATCTGAAACTGACCATGAATCATTTAACACCATTTTTTAAAGACATTTACAATTTACTTCCTCCACCCAGAAATATAGAAATTAGTTTCCCCAAAATATTTCCCATTATTTGCAGATCAAATAAAGAAAAATACTAGATTATGCAGATATAATTTCTGGAGTATTAAACAAAAATCAGCAAGGTGAAGTTCAGAATGCAGTGATGTATATATTAACCATTATTTCCAAAAATCTATCCAGAGAGGAAATATAGGCTGTGATTAGCAGAAATATTTCTCAGGAAAAGGTAAATTAGTCTTAGTATTATTAGGATAGGGAAAAGGAAAATTAGTTGAGGCTGTAGCAGTAGTTATTTCTGATTTAATACAAATGATGTTATCAAACCAAGCCTTGTTTAAATCAATGACAGGGTAATAAAGGCTTACATAAATACATTCTAAAAGTAATATTTAATTTATGGAATGAAAATAAAAGAATAGGTTAG
Organism: Apaloderma vittatum; assembly: GCF_000703405.1. NCBI lineage: Eukaryota > Metazoa > Chordata > Aves > Trogoniformes > Trogonidae > Apaloderma > Apaloderma vittatum. The sequence continues at coordinate 14,327 of NW_009725494.1, forward strand.
AGATTTTTAAATCCTCACCCGAAGTGAATAGTATCACTTTGTAAGCTGCAACATAGTTTACTGCACATGTCAGAAATGCAGATCAAATCAAGCATATAAAACAGTCATAGAAGAGAACATTGGACCTTAGAGACTGAGAATTGTTCATGTTGGCTGGGAAAAAAAGCAACTGATTAAGCCTAGACTAGAATCCTCATTTCCTTGAACTTGCTTTCCTATCACATAGTAACAGTTGCAGGTAATTGAAGGTGTCAAATCCATTTTCACCAGGTATCCCTATGTGTTGACTGATCTAGTCAAGAGGTGGCATCCCTGGTGACAGGGAGGCTGGATTAAAATGATCTCTAAGGTGCCTTCTAGCCTAGGCCATTCCATGATTCTATGATGATTCTGTGGCATAACCATCATGGTAGCATTTGACAATGGACTGTAATGTCATGAACATTAATTGTAAGAGCTATGTTTTAAACACAGCATAGTTAGTGACCGAACACCAGCAATCTCCCTAACCAGTGTATGGAGAAAAACAATGTCAAACAGAGCACCAGATATGGAAAGGAGCGGAGGATAACTCTGATGCGCATTTGACATCAGGACACCATGAAAGAGCACTGATAAGGAATGAATTGCCATATTCTGTTCAATGTAAATTAAAGAATACCAGGAAAGGATCGACACGAATGTTGAGCCCTGCTTCACTGATTCAAGTATATGGAAACTACCACAAACTCCTGAAATGCTGTAAATCTTTGCAATGGAAAGCAAAAGACCCAGATAGGATATTAGAATCATAGAATGGTTTGGGTTGGAAAGGACCTTTAAAGGTCATCTAGTCAAACCCTGCAAAGATCATCTATTCTAATCACCCCTGCCATAGGCAAAGACATCTTTCACTAGATCAGGTTGGTCAAATGTCTATCTGCTCTGACCTTGAACACTTTCAGTGACAGAGCATCCACACCTTCTCTGGGCAACCTATTCCAGTTTCTCACCATCTCCATCATAAAAAATTTCTTCCTTACATCCAATCTAAATCTACCCTCTTTTAGTTTAAAGCCATTACCTTTTTGAACTTCATGAGGTTCACACTGGCCCACCTCTCAAGCCTGTCTCTGAATGGTGTCCCTTCCCTCTAGTGTATCAACTGTAACACTTACCTTGGTGTCGTCTGCAAACTTGGTGAGGTGCACTTACTCCCACTGCCTATGTCACTAATAAAGATACTGAACACTGCCAGTCTCTACAAAGACCCCTGAAGGACACTAGTCATTACTGGTTTCTGTTTGGACATCAAGGTGGTGACTGCACCTCTTTGGATCCAGCCAATTCCTTATGCATCAAATAGACTGATAGTCAAAACTTTATCTCTCCAACTTAGCAGCAAGAATGTTGTGGAGGACCGTATCAAAAGCTTCACAGTAGTACAGGTAGATGACATCCATAGCTCTTCCTTTGTCCACTGATGCCGTCACTCCATTGTAGAAGGCTGCTAGAATAGCCAAGCATGATTTGCCCTGGATGAAGTCATGTTGGTTGTCTCTAATCACCCTTTTGTCTTCCATATGCTTCAACAGTCTTTCGGGAGGATCTGTTCTGTGATCTTACCAGGCATGGTGGCAAGGCTAAATGGTTGATAGTTCTTGGGATCCTCCTTTTTACCCTTTTTAAAATAAGTCTGTTTCCTTTTCTAGTCACTGATGACTTCGCCTGACTGCTGTGACTTTTCAAATATGATGGAGATGATATTATATCAATTATCTTATACTAATTATATTATGTTATGTCATGTTACATTATGCCATGTTATGTTATATTAATTACATCATGTTTTATCATATGTTGTATCATATCATATTCTATCATATTATTTTGAGTTTCAAATATTATGTGGTTTGTAAAGATCACTTTGCTCTCACATATGACAGTATAGACCATACGAACTACTTATGTTGAAAAACAAAATAGAAACTCAAGTAAAATGTGAAGGAATTCCACTGACAGGTTTATGTTTCACCCTTTTCTCTGTAATATTTTTTTATCTAGATGCTATATCCTGTGACAGCACAGTCCTTTTCTATTCTTGGAAGACTAAATCTTGTGCTCTGTAGGTGCAGAAGAAATTCAACAAAAAAGTTACTACAGTGGAGCATAATTGTGGAATGGCTGTTCTTTTTTTTGTAGTTTTAGAAGTGTTCATAAAGTTTATTTATTCCATACGATTGGGAGTTTTGAGTGACAAGGCTTCTGGTTTTGTGCTTCATGAATGCTTGGCTGAGCTTAAAAGTTTCCGGATGTTCAGTGCAACATTCAAAACTAGCTTTGACACGGTTTTGGATCAGAAGCTTTGATGCTTGACTGTCAGCAAAAGATTCTTTCAAAGTTAGTAATTATTGTAAAACTTCACTAGAAAATCTTAGATAAAAAAAATAAAACCCTATCTATATGTATAAAACTTACATCTAAAGAAATTTTATATATATATATGCATTCTAGTGAATTAATGATATTTTTTTAATACAAAACCCCTACATATACACAAATATAAATATGACCATATGTATATAAAAATACATATTTATACATGTGTGAATTAGAATTTAGGGCCTGATAGATCATATAGATAATTCCTTCACAGTCTGACTACTAAGTAATTTGAAAATGTTCATCAGTGTTAATAAATGTGATAATTTTTCTTACATGTACAACATAGATCTAAAAATTATCCGTAAAATAAAAATCTTTGGTCTTAATCTTACTCCCCACTGAGAGAAAATGGTACATGCAATGTTTATTGGGCATAGAAGTTTTTAAGTCACACAATATTGACAAAATAAAAAGATAACAGGTAATGGTTTTAAACTAGAAGAGGGTAGATTTAGTCTAGCTATAAGGAAGAAATGTTTTACAATGAGGGTGGTGAAACATTGGAACAGGTTGCCTGGAGAGGTGGTAGAAGCCCCTTCCCTGGAAGCTTCAAGGTCAGGTTTGATGGGGCTCCGAGAAATCTGATCTAGTTGAAGATGTCCCTGCTTACCTCAGCAGAGTTGGACGAGATGACCAACAGTGCCTTCCATCCCCAAAAGAACATATGATTCAATGATAAATAAGACTCAAGACTTTAATAATCATTTGGTTTTAGTATTTTTTGACGATTTAATTTCTGAAAATATCACTTCAAATATGCACGCCTATGTCATCGAGGTCATTCTCGAATCCTTCTCTCCAAGACAGGGGTTCTGGGATGACAACAGGTATCATTCCTGCCAAACTAAAAAAAACACAAACCAACACTATCTGTAGAATATGCACAGAATTAGAAACTGTAGTTATACCCCAAAATATAGATCAAGAAACTGAGTATGGATTTCCTAAATGAACTGTTACAGTTCATAGCTAGCATTGTCTCTAAGTAGCTTTTCATTTCCTGGCCAACACCCTCTTAGCAATTCTATGCCCGTTAAATTCAACTATAGTTTATTCAGCTTGTTTATGTGTGGACATTTTTAAAGTGGATCTGGGATAGGGTAGATGAAAGTACACATACAGCAGACAGTTTGGGGCAGAATTCATTAAAAAAAAAAGTATGTTTCAGCTCTAATTACTGTAACAGCATAAAGTATAGTATCACAAAAGGAAATTATTCCTGGCAGAATCCATGGTATCAACCCTTGTTTAGTTCTGGTCAAGGTCTTCTGAAAAGAATTGTTCAGATTAAAAGAACAGCAGAGAAAGAGGCAATGAAGAAATTATATTTTGGAATTAATATGGTATTTAGACTGCAACTATCAAGTATGAAAAAATGAATTTAGTCAGCCTATTAGTCTGTTTACTAAAACCACAAATGAATCTTTAGTACAGATAGTATGTGTAATAAATGAAACCAAATCCCAACTATTGCAGTTATTATAAAAATAGAGAGTTTAAAAGGTGATTCACTGTTGCTATTTAAAGGGAGTGACCAACGTTTGTAAATGGATGCCTCCTCTTCCCCTTGTACCATCAGAGTAACTCCATGTGCAGCCACCATATGCCCCTCTTTCTTAAATGCTCTTAAAAATAAGTAACCAATAGATTCAATCTGATTTGTGAAATAGTATCCATTCATTTTAAAAAATACATTTGTTTTGTGAGCTTAGTGAATTAATCATGTCACTTTGGTTTGTGAGGGAGGATTGTTGAGCTATTTTTTACGGTTGGGAAACACACTGCCACAACCCATCCTTGAAGGATATCACTGATTCTGTGTCATTATCTGACATAGCAGATGACAGGAAGTAGATCATATGTATCCTGGGCTAAAGACTAGATTTTGTGAAGGACCAAGCCTATTATGTTGGTTTAGGACACATGTAACAAAGCTTGTTAATATTTTGAGAAGTTTTTCAACTCTTAGAATATCCAAGTTATTTACACAGTGTCTGATGTAAACCTTAAAAATTTGTCTTTTTATAATGTATTTGTTCATATTTACAGAAGGTTATTTTCAGAGAATATTAATGTATTTATAAAATTTTAAGGAGAGCTAAAATAATTTTACTAAGGATATTATTCGAGCGATAATTTCAATATTTTTTTTTCCCCTGGAGAATTAGAATACAATATTTGCCTAAAAATTACCTACCTAAAATAATGTACCAATTTATAAATGAGCATTACCAGTATTTTAATTTTCAAGTACTGTGCTAGAATTAAATTTTTCCTTGTGGAAATTTGTTTAATAATTTTCTGAAGTGGGCTATAGTGATATTTACTCAAAGCATATATGTTTCTCAGTAAATGTCAACAAAAACTACTTAAACTATTTCACATGCATCAAAATCAATATTTCACGCTATTTGTAGAGAACATTTTCCCTATCAAAATTTAAGCTTTTTATGAATGAACAGTATGGGAGTCTGCCAAATATGAAACAACTTTAGCTCCTCCAGCTTTCATCAGAAGCAGCAAACTGACCTTCCTTACTCAAATAATTGTCAGAATTGGGACCACAGGATTGGAAAGAATTGACCTAACTCCTTGGTCTATTCCTTCACAGGACAATTCCCAGCAACCTTTAAAAAGCTTAACACATAGTATAAGTCCAAAACCCACAATTAAAAATGTCACTGAAAGAGATCAGGTAAGAACATGAATATCTGTTCTTTTAAATCCCTACAACACATCCTACTAAGACTGCCATTTCTGTAACATTTAAAGGACGCTCCAAACACAGTGGTTCAGCAAAATGCAAACAGAAGTTCCATAAGCAGCAAGGAAGAAAAACATTTTTGTGAAACACAAGCCTCATCATGTGCTCGCACAATTTTTATTTCTAATCCATTATATTAATTTAATTTAGCATTACAAAGAAACTATAAATCTAAGAGCTTTAATAACAGCAAAACCAGATGACAGCTCTAAGAGAAAGACAATTGATTTTGTAATGAACCTAGAACCAATATTGCTTCACAGGAAAATACAGCTAAGATTTTTTCAAGACAATTGAAACTCTAGATGTGGCCAAAAACAACTTACATGTCTCCAGAGTGAGCAGTTTCCTACATTGATTGGGTGGAAAGCTAAAGATTTTATGTTGTTTCTGAGAGCACGATTGTCTCCATTAGCCAGATACACTTATTCAAAATCACAAGTGTTTATAAAGCAGCTGCAGAATGTGAATCATCCAGTTAGAGGACCCAGTCTGAATACAGAAAAAAGGGGAAGCTGTCTTCTGCAGACACACAAGTCTAAAAGACTCATAGAAAACTCCATTCCCTGTGAAAATTGTTAGTATTTCTTATGTTAATGTTTATTTGTTTTTGTTTTGTTTTTTTAATGTGTATGGTCCTGGCTGATTTGGGACAGTTGACAGCTCTGAAATAACAAAGCAAACAAGTGGTAGTATTAAAATGATTCCAGGAACATAAAAAGGAACAGAAATAAATTATCTTGACTGCACTGAACCAAAATGAAAACACCTTGTTGAGACTCAATTCCATCTCTATTCTGGAAACACTGAACTACATCCTTAACTTGAAATACATGTCGAAGCCCCAATGCATAAAACTGGAATTCTTCTGGAGTTAAAGATATGCTCAAGAATTTTGCTGAATTGAGGCCCAAAGAAACAGAAAACTTTGATTTCCACGTAACTGAAGGGAGATGACACCTGTTGGGTGGAATTAAAAACAATAAATTCAACGTCATTTTTCCTTTGATGTCCTTTGATGTCTTTGTGTCCTCAGTTTATTGTTCTGGACACAGATGTCCTCTCAGGAAGACTATTACATGTTTTAAAAATTCACAGTTTTACAATCTTGTCTGTTCCACTTACTGTCCCTGATCACTCCTTCCACACATTCGTTCTTTCATGCTGCCAATAGTTCTGATCTGCTCAGGTCTACTACTGTCCCAGTGAATCAATATCTCAGCCAATTTTTAAGACTGTGTGGCAATGAGAAGTAGCTTTTTGTTCTCATTCAATAACTGTTCTTCCTCCAGTCATCCTTCCTACTACCACTGAATGGACAGACTTTGGAGTCAGCGTATGTCAAGATTTAACAAGGTTGTGCCAAAAAAAAAGCATCAGGCAGGAGACACAGACTAGTTCTTCAATTCAACAGCCATACCAGAAAAAGTATAATGAAAGCAACATCCTGGAATCAATAAAGAAGAACTGAAGTAACAGAGATGTATGATGAGAAGAGCTGTTAGAAGCAGCATGGGATTAGTAGAAAAAAGAAACTGTCATTGAGAGCATTAAAAGAACTTTTCCAGCCACCTGAGGTTGAAGTACAGAACAAATGGAGAAAGCAGTCATGGTTAAAAGAAAAGAAGTTTGAGAGGAAAACGAAATGAAGACAGGAAATCAGGACAGAAACCTCATTTTCAAAAGGTGTAAGGTTTGTTGATTGGTGTGGGTTTTTTTCCTTCAAAGGATCAATGAAATATTTTATGTGTATAGGTGAATTTTACATTATTTTTCTATGACCTTTACTTTGATTCTGCTCAGAAGTCATAAAAAAATATATAACCTAAAATCAATCAGGCTGTATGTGAACCATTTGTAGCAAGAGGCAGAAGAAAAGGTAACCTCTTTTGAATAGGCAGTGGCATACAAGCCTCATTAAAGTGTTTGAACTCATATTCCAACCAGAACCTCAGGGAGCCTCTTCCTGTGGATGAGAAGGTTCCCTGTTCTTTAGGGAAACTTAACTGCCCTCTCAGCAAAGACTAACATTTCCCAGGTCCAGTCAGTCACTACTGTGTGGAATGTTTTACCTTCTGTCAAGTGCAGCTGTTGGTCTGAAATATCTTTTCAAAGCAAGGAAAGCAGTATGTTGGCATTGAGGAGGTGATTTTCTTGCAGAAGACAGATGAAAAGAGATAGTCAAACATCTTAATCTAAACCTATAAAGCTTAATTCCAATTCCTTCTTTTTGCCACTGCTACATGTTACAAATATGGAAATAAATTTTGATATGAATTTAGACTAAATATAAGACTATATTGCCAGCATGTATGATTTTTATCTGCTTGTTCATAGTGTAATTAAATGCTAGCAGACTACATACTTCTGCAGAGCTGCTGCAAATCCTAATCATATACTAGCCTTAAAAAAACCTTAAAATCACATAGTTTGAAGGGTTTCTAAAGACAGTTCTACTATGGAAGTTAAATTCTTCAATTTAAACTATTTTAGGATCTGATATTTTAAACTTTTAGAAATCAAACTATTCAGTAGAACTTGAATCAGAGAACAAATAGCATTAGTCAGTTTTGCTCTAGAAGGTAAATAATAGTGCCTATGTTGCATAATACCCAGTAAAAAAAATTATATGTCATATGCACCACTTAGGGATTTAATTTATCATGTTCCAAAGTAAAGTGAAAAAAAAAAAAGACAGAGAAAAATATACAAACAGTATTTGTCTGAAGTATCATATACATGACTTCTGGATTTATGTTTTAATTTAAACACATTGAATGTATGTAATTTGCATTTTTAACTCCTGTATGAACGTTGCAGAATGAGCACAAATATTTAACATAAACTTCAAGTCTTTCTGTAGCACTATTGAAAAAAACCTTAGCAATGGACTTTACCAATGACCCCAAGCAATTCAGAGGTGCTACCTGCTGGATCCTACTCATGCTGTTGAGAATTATTGCAACAAATAATCATTGAAAAGCCCAGCTGCTAGAAGAGTTAGCTACTTCTTAGTTTCAGAGTCTGTATTTTGACACTGTCATATGAGCATTAGAAAGGTGAAAAAAATAACCAAGGGAGTATAAATTCTTGTTTTTCAGTACCACACAGTTACTAACTGTGTGTAACCTATTCTGACACATAGACTATTAAAGACCTGTAATTACTAGCAATAGTGTTACAGCTTCCATGATAGAAGTTCATTCAAGATTCTAAAGTTTTCGTGGTACAATTGTTATATATTGAAAATAAAATGATATTGGTCTTCAATTACTTCACTGCTTGTGGAAAGCCCAAATAATGGGATGTGAAAAAGAAGTTGAAAAAGTCATTATGTATGTACTCTTAAGATCTAATAAAACTGTTAAGGGTTTTTTAACTTATGAAATGATTTTCAGCATTTTCCCGCTAATTCTAAAAAGAATACTATAAATAGCAACAATGTCCCATTTGCTAGACCAGCTTAATCCACCTCAAGGTAAACAATTATGTTCAGTTAAAACTCACATTCTTCTAAGAATTCAGAATATATTAAAATTGAATAAGGCATTTCAGATATTAAATGACAATTTTGATAAATTTTGATGGCAAATTACCCTTAGTACCTTCCTGTTTGGAATCTTATCTATTGCTTTTTATTTCACAGGCTTCTGAGAAGAAGCCAGAATATTTACAAAGTAAATCCATTGAAGTCTTGGACCTGCCAATATTGTAAATATTCAAATTTTAATTAAGATATGATAATGATTGGAAGCCTACATTTGAGATAAACACTCTTTGCTAGAGATACAATTATAAAAGAAAGAGTTCCCACTCCCCTACAGATTTCTAATCTTCTTGCATTATGAGATACCAAAGATCAACATTTAGAAAAATAAAGTCGATTTGTATGGGAAAAATGCAGTAATGCACACCTTACTGAAAATATCTCCCAATGGAAAATCCATGCTGGTAGGTTTGTTTATCTCTCTCCCTACTATTCCATTTTTCATTTTTGTTCTTGGGGGATGTAACAAATTTCTCTGTTCCTACTGGAGAAGCAATGTTAATGTAGTAGTAGTTGTTACGTAGAAGAACGAATGGCTTTTAAACCTCAAGCTAAAGAGGGGTCTTCAAGACTCAAAACAGACATAGAAAAGATAGGTCTCTCAGCCTTGGAAAGTAATCTCACTTTTCCTAGCTATTAATGTTGCAGTTACCTTACTCATCCCAGGATGAGACCAGGCCTCTAGTGATATTTGTCAGAGGTATCCCCCCCTTACCTAAGCTTTTCTTTGAGAAATAACATTAAAATACTACCTTGTAACCAAAGGGAACTTAATCTAACCTGTATTTCCTCAAGTAAGTCCAAGAAACACTGACTATGATAACACACTCTGTCACTTTTTATTACTATGGCCTGTATGTGTGACATTCAGATCCCCTTTGCTTTAGTAATATATTCTAAAGACTGTTAATTAGTCAAGCTAAATTATCTAAATACATAATATTTGCTACATCCAGGAATTTTATGTCTATCAGAGTCTTCCAAAACCAGCTCACAGTAAAAAAATAAATAAATCTGAAATACTTCCATAATGGTGCAAAATACCTCTTAAGGGTAGCCCACAATCTTTAAATATTAGATTCAGAGGACCAGCTCCAGCCTTTGGGTAACATCTGCAGCAGGCCCAACAGTAATGAAGAAGACTCCACTATTTGTGTTCAACGGTATGAAAGCCAATATCTTTCTGGATTTGGCATCTCATTATAACTGGATAATCATTAAGGAATGATAATAGAACAATTCATTTTAAGTGCATTTACCTGAACTAACATTAAGGTTGTCAAACTCCCCCAAATCGAGAGATCCTGAAAGAATAAAATTGCAGAAGACAAACTAGTTGGTAGTATTTTCTCTCCTAGTCAGAAAAATAATAGCAATTATGACCTTGACAAAAGATTTCAGATTGGAGTCACGGTCTATTTCTCACTGAATAATATCTAACCAAGCTGCAGCTTAACAGTACCTACTGCTTAACTTTTTTCTTGAAGCTGTTCAGCTGCCTGAAACTCTGAGTCTGTGCGTATATGTGTAAAACCATTTCATTATTGACAGAACAAACCACCAGCATCCTGAAATTAAACAATCCTCCAGCTGAATCCTGAGGGAAAAAAACCAAGCAGAAGCTCTCACAGCATGCCTAGCAGTTCAAGGTACCTTGAAAAGGAATTCCTAAAGACTGATAGAAACTGTTACCGTCTCTGAAAGCAGCCTGGCAGTATGGTCTATGTCCCTTCTCCCATAGCCCTGTGCTTTATAGAATCACATATGTTGTGGGTGACCAATTGCTTTTACAAAAGGAAGATCAAATCCTAAATCCCACTTATATGCCTTAGCAACAAAGTAGTAGGCTGTTTCTGGAAAGGAAAAGAACAAATGCAATCCCTTCTATTGCACCTAAAAGAACTCAGAATTCATTGTCAGAGAAGAAGCATAACTGAATGTCTAGAGCAGTTTGTTGGAAGATAACGTCAACCAAAGTACAAAGGACTTTTTTTGAAATGCACAAACTCATTCTAGAAGCCCACTCCTGTTTCCTAGCAGACGGGTTAGCCGAGCACTAGCAATAAACTCAAAAGAATGATTCCCTTCCTGGGTTTTGGAATTTTGTTTGTTTGCTTGGTGAAGAAAGGCCATAGATTCTACAAAATGTCTGAACTTTGGAGAAGACAGGCCTAGCTGTAGTCTCAGAGTTTTATATTGGCCCCCGTTAGACAATCTACTTAGTTTTTGTCTTCTACCTTATGAAGACTGTCTAGTTTGATCCTAATCTTAGGCAGTTACACATCTCCAAGCATTCTGTAGGAGCTCAAAGTACTTAATTTTTGAGATTTTATCTGAAATTTCATTATTGCAATTAGACCATTTTATGAATCCAGTCACAAATACTCCACCAACTTTGTTTTTGTCTTCCTTTCCTTATTTCTCAGCTAATTTCAAAATAGTGAGACAAAGGTATCTAGATGCACAGTGAGGTAGCACAGGCTACATAGAAAGTCAGTGTGAAAAGACTTTACTACAAGGTCATTTCTTGCATTTACACACTTGTGTATTCACATGCATGTACACACTTGCAGCCTGTCAGTCAAAAAATACATAATCAATATATTCCATCCTTCTTGACCAGATTTAATAGAATTCTGCTTTGCTCAATAGCCCATGTAGCCCTGCAGCATTCAGACAGACCCAGTTCAGATCGCAACTAGTTATAATGAGGGGAAAAGCCTCTGCTGTACTTCAGCTGTAGACAGCAATGAAACCACAAAAAATATAACTGTAAAAATATCTGACAAAACCAGTTTCATTTTCATATTAGTACCTTTAATATGTCACAGCCAACAGAACAGGAACACAAACAAATGGTGGCCAAATTCCTACTCTTCCTTAACAAAGAGAAAGTAATAATAAAAGTTCACTTTGTAATCTCATAGTCAGCAGCTTTACAATGTGGTCATGAAAACAAAAGCATGAGAAAAGTCATGACATTCCTCCTTCACTTTCCTCAAACCTACTCTCCTAATACATTCTGGAGAGATAAAGGGTACTGGTCAGAATTCTTCTTTAGTGTCAAAAAAGATCGTTGATACCACAAGACATATCTCTGCACAGCAAGAGAAATACTCTTAGTCTACTTTTACAAATCCAGTACAACAGTGATTTTAGAAATAAATAATGCTTAATAAGTCTCTACTCTGCCTAAGTCAAGCTCCTTCCTGGTCTTATACCATGACTTACTACCATGTTATGTGTAATATACTGACCTGCCTTCAACATATTACATAAAGGAAACTGCCTGTCTCCTAAGCATATTTCTCTAAATTTCCTTAATACGTATATTTCCTAAACTTCTTCTTCCTCTATTTTACTTCACTTTTTGTAAGGCTTTTTGTCCTTTCATAAACCAGTTTCCATCCCACACCATTTTATACAACTTCTAAACCTAAAATACATGCAAGGATGCAAGAATTCTTGCATGATATTGTGATATTGGGGACCTGGCCACTGTTGACTGTGATTAAGTCTCTGTATGGATACTCTCTACATGTATCCAGCAGCAATTGCAAATATTTGCAGGCATGAAATCTAAATATGCCTGAAAACATCTGTCAAACTATCCCCCTACTATTCATCCACTTGTTCTAATGTTCAGTAAATGTTTGCACTTACCACAGAAAAGAAATTCGAAGTCATTGCATGATTGTACCAGAGGCAGAGTATCCTTGACCACTTTCATGTTAAAAACAGCCTTGTAAGATCAGCCCCTGCCATATACACAGAACTTTTTTTCCCTAGCTAGTTGGGCACCTGTTTATAGTTGCTATCCAGTGCAGGTTGAACCACCCTGAAAATCACTGCTAACAGAAGTGCATTGTAAAGAAGGGATACAAATTAAACATTTTGATCATTTCACAAAAATTGCTTGGATGGGGAAAGAATTTTAAAGGAATATATAACCTATAAGCGAGACAGCAAATTCTACAAGAAAACCAACAAAAAGTAAAACCTGTGAAAGTCATGCCCTCTTTTTCAAGCCATAAAACAGATAAAGCGTGTCAGTTTACAACTAAAATACTTTCAGCCTGGTGAATCCATTCTCCATCTTGAACATTCATAGGGAACATCAACAGCCTAACCCTGTCCCTGCACAATCCCTTTTTTATCCTTTAATTCTGTATATCCCAGGTAAGCAGTCTTTCTCACATTGCTTTCACCAATAATGGCAACACTAGTTTCTAACAGTTTCTAATGGAGTTGAAGTAGCTAGGAGTCCTAGTCATGGGTTCCTCAAGTCTCAAAAAATACCTGTTATCCCTGTAATTATGCATCAAAATCCTCACTCTGGGATTGCTTTCACTAGTGATGTTGCACCACCAAGCAAATGCCAGCACTACGTAACAGAGACATCTCCACTGAAACCTACTACTGTAACTACAACCCATCTACTGTGCAGGCATCCTGGCTGTGCCCTTCTTTCTCAGCAGACACTGGAGATCTCTGCAACTGAAGAATATACTTAACTGACAAAATGACAGCGTCCAGCACTGCATATAGCTTAGCACCTTGTTCAGTTGCTGTCTTCACTTCTGTCAAGTTATCGTCTGAGATCAGAAAACCAACTGTAAATAAAGTTATTCGTGACTCAAGTGTATCTTCACTTCATTCTTTCTTGGGAAAAAGCCAATTTGCTTAATGCATTAGCACTGACACATCCTTCTCTAGTTTGGGGGCTCAGTTTAACTGTGTATTAAATAAACTGCATAATTTTGTACCTTTGGTGTTTCTTCCATGAAGGCTTTATGATTACTTCCAAATGAGTCAGACTCCCTTTAAAGTTTACTCCTGTACACATATCACTCACTTCTCTCTACATTACTCACATATTTTATCATGTTTTTGTGCAGCCTATACATAGCTTATTACCACATATGACTCAAGTGCATCAACTACTTTCTGGATTTTTACGGTAACATGATCTTACATCCTGTCTCTTTCTCTATCTACCACTAAATGCTCTCACTTTTTAGTGAAGTTATTGATTTCACTTAGATGAAGGAAGAAATTTTTCTGGCATCCCATTTAAATGGTGAAGTCACAGTTCAGAAGAGGTGCAAAACATAGCAAATGTTGTAGCAACCCTCATGGCTAAATCTGCATGTAAATGAGACATTTGCAGAAATTGAACCCAAATTCAAGGGAGTGCTATTTGTTCTAACTGCCATGCTTAGAAGCTGGCAAAGGATATAAGAAGTTACTGCTTTTAAGCCAGACCATTAAAGAGAGACTAAGAGCCCCTTGCAGCATTTCTGCATTTAACCTCAGTCTCCTGTTTCATAAGATCATTGCCAAAATTCAAGCAATATGAGCAGAAACATTCGTTCACAGCAGGAAGATGAATTCAGGTTTCTCTAGTTAAACAAAACATGATGAAAGAGCAAGGACTGAAAACTCATTGCTCTGGCACACATTCACTATCCATTAGTGATAATTCTTTACAAACATTTATGTTTGGGAGGGGTGGAAAACAAATGCCTGTAAATAAACAGATTATTGGCAAAGAAGTAAACAGAACTGCCCCTAAGGATTTAAATGAGAGGTGATAAGCACATCAGCTGTTCCTATTCTGTTTACCAAACATGGTTATGGTTCGTTGGGTTTGGGTTTTTTTTTGTATTCCTAAAGCCTTTCAAGCACATAACACAGTGAGCTCCAATGAGTTGGAATCTACTGTTTCACCATGTTGTATTTCTTTTTTTTTTTGTCTCCTACCACAGGGCCAACAAAATATATAGTGTCCACTCATTTTCTGTGACAAAGGTAACAGTTCCATTGCTTTGCTATTATGCCAAAAAGCCACCAGTGAAAAAACGAAGTAGTATATGCACAGGTGCAGCATTAGAGGAAAAAAAACCCACAAACTCAAGCAGAGTGCAGGTGTATTCTGAATGTTAATGAATGGATTTTTTTTGTGTCAAGACTTCCATAAAACCACTGCTGCTATGCAAATTGGCAACTACAGGATAGAGAAAAGCCATTCCTGGCTTTGATTATGCAAGTCTTCATGTGGGTCTACATGGAAGTAAAAGGTTGTTTTGCCTCCACAGAAGTATTTTCAAAGCCCAAAAGAAGGCTCCAACTAAAAAAAAATAAATTAAAAAACCCTATCACGTATTCCAGATGTGTTCTGCACAGTTCTCAACTGCCTGTAGTTTGCTTCTGCAAGCTATATATGAAGACAGGACAGAATATAAGACAAATCTGATGTATGTACACTATTTCCTCCTATTTTTGGGTTTAGGCAAGACTAATTTGTATCTGCTTTTTTACCCCGTGATAAGGGTCAAATTATTTTCCTAGCTCACCACTTTCTTCCATCCATATGGTAGTGTTACCACTTCTTGCTTTGGTATGAGAAAGAACACAGTCCTTTATAAAGTGTGACTGAGATGAGATTGCATCAAAGAAACACTAGGCACAATATACAGCCTCAGGACGTACTGAGAGTTTGGTTTCCTATAAATTTTCATCGAAGTTTAAATACAATATTTATTATTAGACTGTTTGAGGATCTAATCTTTAAATGTAAAAACAGTTCCATTTAGAGACTTTTAAAATATTCCCAAGCCTAGCTTAATTTTATGCTATAATGAAGGGATTTATCTGACCTCAGATGTCTATATTCTAAGCTTATTATATTAGCCTTTCCTTAGTCATTGATGACAATAGTTGCATTTAAGGCATAAAGTATCTGGTCTGTATTAGTCAAATGAACTGTGCTTTACAGTATCTATAGAAGTCTCCAGTATAAATAGAATCTCAAAAACTAAATCAAATAAAAAAATATACATTTCCTCAGACAAAACCATCAAATGAGATTAAGCTAAGCACAGTACCAGAGGAAACAGGTGTTGAAAAACAGCTGTCTGGAAAGGATTTACACAGCTTCAGATTCCCTGGTTTGCTAGTCTCAGTTATCAGTATTCCAGTTTTACTCCTACCGTGTAATTCCAGCTACCTCCACTCATAGTGTGGGGCCAGTTCTAGGAAAACGGAAAGTGGAAGAGGAAAGCAGAGGTGAAGGGAGATTCCATGAGTAATTTGAACTTTGCTCTCCAAAATTTCAGAGTCAATCCTCTGCTACTCGTTTTATTCATTCACCGCAGGATCTCTAACTCTGCTATTTCATGGTCACTATAGCCAATGCTACCATTGGTCATTCTATCCCTGATCAGTTCTTACCTGCCTGTGAATATCAGATCCATCCATGCATCATCCTTTAGCCTATCCAGTACCTATGTCAAGAAGTTTTCCCTGACGTTCTCCAGATAGCTTCTAAGTTCCTTATGTCTTGCTGCATTGCCCTTCCAGTAAACACTAGGGAGATCACAGCTTTCCCTGTAAAAGCCAGAGACTTTTGAGTTGTTTAAAGAAGAGTTCATCTGATTTTGCATCCTGATCAAATGATCTGAATCAAACTTCCATTACAATGTCAACCTTCACATCTCAACCCAAAAAGTGAAGTAAATTCTATTAGTAAAAAGTACAGCACTAATAATTTCAAGCTAATGAGCTCAGCTTTGGGGAAAAGGTTTACTGTGATTTATTAGATGATATACAAGACTGCACAACAGGAAATCTGGTCTCTGTGCCCAGTTCAGCAATTCACTTGCTGTTTGATCTTGAAAAGTGATGTTGTGTACCTGTCTTTAGCTTCATAATAGGAAAAAAAATTCCCCCTCTTTGCTCTGAATTTTAAACAGCATTCAGTAAATCTGACTTCTTCAGTTTGTTTGAATATTATATTGGAGCAGCAGCCTTACTGAAAATTTGAAGGAGCTGTGTTCAGTGAACATTTAAAAAGCTTTATTTGTTACAGTACATTTTGTTCCTTCCAAACTTAAGGGACTTCAAAATGTTTGCAAATTTTTGTTCTGACGTGTCTCTAGTAAATATGCTTCCATCTTTTCAGCCCATAAAACTCATTCTGGCTGCTAAATTAGAAGGATCCTACAACAGTACGAGAAAAATATTTTCTTTCAAGACTTTTCCGGAGACAATTAAATCTAGGTTTTATTCCTCTGTAGGTGACAAATGGCAGTGTATTAAAGGGTGGAATAACACTTAGAGAAAGCAGATGTTTCTTTGTGCTATTTTCTCATTAAAATCTGTGTTATAAAACAAATAAGGATATTTTCCGTATATTATCCTATATATACATATAGACATTTGGATCTTCATCATGAGTCCATGTAAACAACAAAAGCCATGCAAAGCATTAAGGGAAGGAGCTGTAGTCTCAGTTCAACAACGTAGCAACAAGCAACAGCAAAATTCTACCTAGTACATGAAGAAAGGTGAAAAATGAACATTAGCCAGTTTGTGGCAAACAGTTACAGGAAATTATGACTAAAATACAAAAGAAAATAATTTAGTATCCTGCACAGCACATTGTTGAAAAACAGTGTTTAACCGGTTCTTGACAACCAAATGTCAGTACATCAAGAAACTGTAACTCCTTTTTGCTTTATTGCTCCTGCATACTTTGCATTTTTGTACATCCACTAGGTTCTTCTTGCTTCTAATGGATTTAAAGTGGACACCTGATTAGAAACCAAACATCACCATCTTTGAGTATTACCTTTCTTATTCCAAAATTCTGTCTGGACAGCTAAACTTTGTCCAATTGCTCTTGAACTTGGCATCACATTTACTTCATGTATATAATACATGGGAGAGGTCTGTAAAAGTTAGATGTTTAAGTAGCATCTTACTTGCAGAAGATTGTGAAATTATTTTGAATGATTCCTCTTTCACTTACCAAATATTTACAGTCACTGTATGGAGACATTATTAGTATAATGTCAAAGAAAATCTATCCTGAAACACTACCAGCTTTATAAAGTCTTCTATTTCTCCACAAAGGACAAAATTAAGTTGTACCAAAATTTCAGAAATATTTCTAGCTAATCTTTCTGGAAAAAAAACTTAAAGCCTTTTTCTAATTTCTATTTTAGTTTTGAAATCTTCCTTCCAAAGATCATTTAGAAACACCAATGTTTTAAGTAACAGCAAAAAAAAAACCAAATCAAAACCCAAAGAAACATGTTTTGAACTGGAAACAAGCAGAGCTCACATTCCCTTCTATGTTCATCAACCAGATGTTCATCAACCATCAAACAGATTTTGAAGGACTGCCATATGATATGTCTCAAGACCTTGAAAAGAACATACGTAAATTCTATATACCAATAAAAGACTATACATAAATTATATAAGGATCACTGTAGTATACCTACAGTATATTAGTGGTGGATGAGGGATTGGTTCCCTCAAGAAATAACTAAGGAAGTTGTGAATGGAGTGGGCAAGCCAAGGGTCTGAGGTGATGGGAACAGAAGCAACAGAGCAATAGACAAAACTGAGTTGAAGTGGAATGACCTCAAATGTAGGCATGTAGAGATGGCAATGCATGTGAAACAGCCTTACAGAGAATGTTCTCAAGCCTGTACTGGGGAATTAGCATGCTTGGGTGCCACTCAGCAGGGCCTCTTCAGCAAAACACATAGCATGGATTTAGAAGAAAAACAGTAGTTAGAAGTCTGTGCAGTAACTGGGCTATGACCTCACTGGTACTAGCAAGTCATGGTGGGATAATTCACACGACTGGAGTGATGCAATGGATGGATGGATGGATTTTTTGACAGGCCAGGAAGGAGGATGTGCTGCACTTCCTGTGAGAGAGCAGCTGGAGTACATGGAGGTCTACCTTGGGATGGGTCAGGAGTCAATTGAGAGCTTATGAGTGCTGTTGTAGCGAGTATCTGCTATAAATGGACTACAGGACACAATGGGTGATCCCGGTGGACAACAAACTGATCATAAGCCAGCAGCGTACACCCTCAGTTAAGGATACCAACTGCCTCCTGGGCTGCATTAGGGAAAAGCATTGTCAGTGAGTCAAGGGAAGAGATCCTTGCCCTCTAATCAGCACTGGTGAGGCCACACCTGGAATATTGTGCCCAGTTCTGGGCTGCCCAGTACAAGAGAGACACGGACATACTAGAGAGAGTCCAATGAAGGGTCCCCAAGATGGTTAAGGGACTGGAACGTCTCTCCTGCAAGGAAAGGCTGAGAGAGTTGGGACTGTTCAGTCCGGAAAAGATAAGGCTCAGGAGGGATCTCAGAAACATGTACAAAAATCTGATGGGAGGCAACTAACAAGACTGAGCCAGACTCTTCTCAGTAGTGTCCGCTGACAGCACAAATAAAAAAAAAAAAATACAAACAAGAATGTGAACACAAGAAAACATGTTTTTTACTGTGAGGGTGGTCAAATGCTGGAACAGGTTTCCCAGAGAAGTTCTGAAGTCTCCATCTGTGAAGACATTCAAAAACCATCTGGAAACGTTTCCGGGCAACCTACTCTAGCTTGAGTAGGGGGTTTAGGTTAAATGATCTCAAGAGGTCCCTTCCAGCCTCAACCATTCTGTGATTTTGTAAACATCTCTTTCACAAGACATTTTTAAGGTAATAGGTGTTACATCTGAGCCATTTGAAATATAAAAATGATAATATATATCAAAATTCTTTTTTGTTACTGCATAAGGATGCTTTTTTCTCTTTTATGCATCTCCTATGAACACTTTGCAAATGTATTTAAATATCAAAACTCCTTTTAAATGGGTCAGTTGTATGACAGCAGAAATACACAATACTGCACTTTCAGACTTGTCAAATCAAAATAATTGCTATTACTTATGTGTATTTTGAAGTAGGACCAAGTTGTCAGAATAAGGATCCATAAAGACAGACTCATTCTGGATCTTATCTTCACAGAAAAATATTCCATTTTTAGAGGCCAGTTTATTCTATTCAGCATAAACAAGACCACTACATACGTCCTTCTGTTAGACTACTCATACATCATACAGAGTGAAGAGTCCTGAGCATGATAGGGCTGCCATTCACTAAAACATTCTAAGGGGCAGAATTAGCATTATAAATGACAAATTATATATTCTCCATTTATAGATATAAAAAGTAGTGTTTCAGAGTTACCATGTTTAACTTTCATCTCATCCATATAATATTAACCTTTGTAAGAGACGTGATTTTCAAACAAACTACCCCATTGGTCTTTTCTGCTATGGTTATAGTGCCTTTATGTTCTTATATATCAGAAAAAAGTAAAATGGTAATAATATGGCAGCATCTACAGTGATTTAATTCCACATGGAAAGTTGTATTCATCTGGATAAACTATACAAATACGAAAGCTTAACTTCCTAGGATATCAAGAATTTGTATTTTCAGATTCCTTAACAGCACTATATTTTAGTTTCTTCATGATCTGAACTTCATTAACCAGGATTTTTTTAATGCTGTGTGAATTGTTGACACTTGGTTCGTACTCAGCCACATCCCTTAGTTAATTGTTTGCTTGTTCATGCTACAAGGACTTTGCACTTCTCTGAAGTAAGAATAGGTAAAATCAGGGGACACTCACTCAGCTGGTAAGCTGTCAGTCCATCACAACTTGAATATTGATTTAGGGGGAAATGGTGACATTCCCTCGATGTACATGTCAAGTTTGTTGACATAGACCTCTATACTTAATTGAATGTGATGTCTATCTGTGAAGTGATGAAGTATGTCAGTGATGTATGTGTTCTTTCTCCCCTCCCCTGCAGCATCTTCCAATATATTTAAAGGAGTGTTATGAAATTCCACACTATTTGCCAAAGCTTTCATTAACTTCATAAACTGAGAGGCTGGGTCTGCTCTCACATAATTTCCTCACAGGAAAATCTCCACTGGATTCCGAGGCAACAAACAAGTCCTGCACTTTTAAACACTCATGCAGTTCTCCTGAACATTTGTGTGAAGGATAAAGCTGAACTGATAGGTAGCAATTCACACTCTATATCTTTAGGCAGTCTTAATAAAAGCTTTGCATGTTCTGCAGGCCCCTAAAACACACCCACTGAATTAATAGTCTTAGGCCACTCTTATGGTGCTCATCATTATTACCCTACCTAAACAAAACATATTGATAGAATTCAAAGTGGCATAAAACTTAGAAGAAATACATATTTTCCTCAGTGTTCCTAAATCACAAATAATTATCTTACTGCCCATGCCATACCTTGCTTATTTAAAGTATGAGAAAGAAATGAGAAGTCTAGGGATTTTCTATATTCAGTTATCATCGTATTTGATCCTGCAGAACAACTCAGAGGGATCTTCCTACAATACTTTTCTCTGTCAATTATTCTGACTCCTGGTCATCTAAGGAGACTGTTGTTCTCAACCGTGCAAAGCAAAAAGGAAACAGCATCTCATAAAGCTGCTGGGATATTCCTGCCTTATTAGTCCTCCTTGCCTCAAATAACAAACAAATGCAAATGTCTGTAAAGCGTGGTTGTCAGCTTTCACTTTGTCTTCCTGTTTAATTCTCTCTCACAGAGACTACACCTTTTGCAAAAGGAGCTCCTGATGTTAAATATTTTAAAAGCACAAATGTGCATTTGCAGACATATGCATGGGGAAAATAGTGATGCTGTAATATCCTGTTAACTAAGACATTATACGTATCCAAAACACATATCTCTACCTGGAAACTCAGAGCAGGCTCAGCAGGCAGGTGCAAGACATTGGTTAGGACAGTAATTCACACCCTTTCACCAGCCAGGAAAATACATTTTTTTTTCCAACAGAGAAGTGGGAGAACCAAGGACAAAGGAAACTGACTGACTAGATGAGAGTAATGAAGGTAAGGAAGGGAATATATTCCCACCAGGTAGAGCATGGCAATGATTGCTGCCTGCTTCCAGCAGAACAGGTATCAGCCCAAGCCAGAAACACTGATGAACAGCTCAGTGAGTGGGGCTAGGATACAGAAGAGAATAACATAACATCTCTAAATTAACAATGAAATTGTACAGGGTAATGGAGGCAGCCTAGCAACATGCATTTCCATCTGAAAAGTTCATATAGCTGTAACAGCAAATCAACATGCCTATCAGAGTCTTATTTTCCCGATATCTCCCAATGGGGAAGGAATTTTTTCCAGGACAGGACGAAGTCACAAAGTGGCTGTAATTAATCAAAATAGAGTACAATAAGAAAACAACAGTCCTTTAAGTCGTTAATATGAATCTGATTCTGAAACAAGTTTAAATGCTAATATCATCCTTTTACTCAAAATATCTATTAGAATTTGGGATTTTCAGCAAAGGAAGTCTGAGTCAGACATTTTATGTTACTATGTTTTACTTTCTCTGTCTCTGTCTACACTAAAATATCCTTATCTACATTAACATGAGATTTTGTTAACCAAGTTCTTAACAAACATTTGACTTTAACTTTCCATGAAAAAAAAAATAAATATTTAAAATAGTGAAAGGAAAAATGCATCAAGGATTCTTCATCTGACGCGAGCTTGGAAAACCGAAACTTACCTTAATAAGCTAAGTATAATAATAACCTTGCTGGCTGAAATTCTGTGGGATTACATCTGACAGGCAACAACACTGGCTCAAAATTTCTGTGATGGAGGCTGCATCAGCCCTCTGAAGACAAAAAACCTGTTTTAAAAAAACACATTGTGATAGTACTAAGTTTTGTATTAGAAATCCAAATAGGCTTTTGAAAATGTTTCTGCTTTAAAGACAGTTTGACATTTAAAAATTGAAGTCCTTTACAAAGTCACATATTCTCTGATGTGTTTAAGTACTTTATGTGTTCAGTAAATGTCATAATGCCATTAATTCTCTTTGCAGAGACGTGCAATTTTATCCTGTTATCAAGGGGGATTGCACTATAGTGCAACCAGTGGAGTGTTTTTCTGAACACTAGAAGTCTGGAGTGGATTTGTCTGTAAAAAATTCAAAACTAATTGCTTGGAATCTGGGGTTTAATGAACATTTGCACCTCAAGTATCTGAGCAAAGTAAAAATAAATTTTCAGGTTATTCAAATCTAGGTTGTTGGTTTTTTTTACCTAGACAGTCATTTGGAATAGTATAGCCTCCATTTTTAAAATAATTTTAATGTGAACTTTTTTCAGCATCCTAGTACTTCTATCAAATGACTTCTATCACATGACTCAACTAAGGAAGTTGCTAAGCAACCTTCTTTATCCAGGGGAAAGCACAGGCAGTCTTAACAGAAGATTTATGTTGGTGACTATAGTACTAAATAAAAAATTAACACAATATCTAAAATCCCCCATTGTTTTTTAAAACCCTCTTAGTAAAACATCAGTAATTTACTCTTAGTAAATCAAGAGGCATTTGAGAAACTGCTGCAACCAAACAACTTTTTCACACATAAACCTTCTGGGAAAATAAACGGGTAAATAATACTTTTATATCGTCCTATTTCAGACTTGAAGTACATCTTTTCTGGGTTTTTCTGGTATTTATGGAAGCTTTGAAACATGATGGCCTTCCTCGGTTGAATAAGGGAGTGGTTAGACACTCCTTCTTGTGTCAATAACAGAAAAAAATGTGAACGTGCCAGGGCTCAGCCAGCACAGATCTGGAGAGAGCCAGCACCAGGTGCACAGATCTGCTTCACTGCCCACAGCCTCTACCCTGCCTAGCGTTGTCACAGGTGCCTGGACAAGGAGAGGGTGTCTGCAGGCAGCGTAGCCCAGGCCACCTCCTAGAGAATAAGGTAACCTGGCACAAGACCCCTTCTGCCTACAGCCAACCTCCCTGCATACACACACAATTTTTTTCCTGCAGCATTAGCATCCAACCAGACTTGATGACCTTAGAGGTTGTTTCCAACCTTAACAATTTTATAATTTTATGTGTGACACAACAATGTTAGTCTAAATCACAATTTAAACATCTGTCCAGGTCCATTCCCAAGTCCAAATTCACACATCACAAACCCTGTTAATGTATCACCACACACCCTGATGTGTGTATGGATCATGCTGGAGTGGGATTGCTGGCACATGGAGGCTGAACACATTGAGCAAACACATGTGCCAGTACCCCTCCCACCCCCTGGCCTGGAGACAGACCTTAGTGGGGTACTGTCCTATGCTTTGAAAAACACACCGAAACAACTAACACACCAAAAATCTTGGTAATTGGCTCAAAATATAACTACATCATGTAAATATTAGTTTCCTAGCTAATCTTTGAGATTCATTATTTCCTTGAATTTTCATTACTTCTTGTTTTGCTGATCATTTGGTTTCCATTGGAAATATGCTTTTACTTTCCATTACAATTTTAAAAATACTTAAATAGCTGCAGATTTCTCATTCAAATCAGAGCTTTATGTAACTCATGACTATTTTGAAAACAAAGTCTGGTTGCTCAAAAAGTCTTGGATATATGTTCTTCTACCCTGGATTGTAGAACCATCACCATCTGGAGACATTCAAAACCTGCCTGGACATGTTCGTGTGTGACCTACTCTAGGTGATCCTGCCTTAGCAGGAAGGTTGGACTAGAGATCCCTTCCAACTCCTAACATTCTGTGATTCTGTGATTCATTTCCAGGTGTAATTTCTGAAGGAACATTAGCATGTTGTGGGCCAGTGTATTGTGAGAGAGCAATGACAACAAGAGAACTCTTACCCTGATTCTCATTTGTACTGCACCTTACTTCACATGCCAGATTCTCCCATGAAGTACCTCTACTTTGTGAAAGGAAAAGAGAAATCCACTTTCAACTTCTGTAGTAGATGAACAACTCATTAAAGTTAATTAATTTGTCCTCAGAACACCACTGTTTAATAGAGGAAACTAAACCACATAGAAAATACATGACATTCTCAAGGTTATCTGCAGAGTCAGTGACAAGAATTGCTACCTCCATCTCCTCTATTACCGCGCTCTCCAAGAACTGTCACTTCTCCTCCTTTATCCTTCAGTGTTTCAGCCAGAACATGTTCTGTCACAGCTCCACCTGAGACAACCTTAGAACCAGCAGTTCTTTTTATAAAGAAGCATTATTCCCTTTCTACACACTGGGAAAATTATTGAGGTGAACCAATTTGCCCAAGTTCCCATAGAAGCTCAGTGACAGGAAAGGAAGAATATTTTTTTCTCCCCTTCTGGGTCCAAATGCAATACCCTCCTCTCTCAGCCACAAAGCACAACTTGTTATAATGGTATCACCTCTGCTCAAGAAAAAAAATTACCTGGAGGCATACACAGAGGCTTGTTTATAATCATCAGGGACTAGGAGGCAGCGTGCTAAACCAGCTCTGTACACAGCAACCAGAAAGATAAGAGAGAACACACGCTTCATATCTGTGCTCAAGGCCACTTGGCTCTTTAGAGGTTTAATTTTGCAGATTACCAAGAGGGCGTCTTGCAAGCTGGGGTCACTTCAACTTCAGTCCCAGCAGCCTGGTAAATCAGTTTCTGTCCATGTAAGTGCAGTAAAAGCTCTCGTTTGGAAGAAAAATCTACTCTTAGGAATCTATTGTGGTGAAGAAAACACTGCAAAAGGTAACACACACCATGGTGCCTGTGAGAGCTGACAGTTCAGTCAGCAACAAAAGTAGACTTAGGAGTGAAGTACATAAGTCATCCATCCATCTATCTCCCTGAGTGATAATTCTAGAACTTATTTTGCCACCAGTGAGTGTTATTTCACTGTTGCTCAGAGAAGGAAAGAAAAAAGGATGATAACACTGTAATAATCGGCAACTTGTTTCTCCCTGTAAGAGGCAGAGACTGAACTCCAAGTGGAGCTTTTAAAAATGCTTCTGTCTGCTGAGTGAAATCCTGACTTCACTGAAACCAAGAGTATTTTTGTCACTGAATTCAGTGGGGCCAAGACTTCATCCATAATTTACTCAGTTTAATTTGTACAATGAGCACTAGTACATGTATTTTCAAGAGCTCAGTGCTGGTTCTCTTTAAAATACGGCACTTTATTACAATGCCTAATGAGAAGTTAAACCCTTTAGAAAATCTAGCAAAAATAATCCATACAGCTCAATTTGATAAAAGCTTCTTGGCATTTGGATTTGTAATATGTTAGATTAAATTGCAGACTACTGAGATATGAAGCTAAAAATGTCAGGGTAAGTTCAGTGACAAGTATCATGTACCCAGGCTTTTGATACCTAAATATCTGTAAACAGGAATTAAGTATTCGAGTTTTTTACGTAACAGAGTTGTACATCTACAGGCCAGTGTCAGGATGCCAAATTCCCTGCCGATCTGTGGACTTATCTGAAGGGAAGCTGATCTTTCTTGATCATCAAGTGAAATGAATGAGCATTAGGATTTCTGGCATGCAAGGCAAGGGCTACAATTAAAAAAAGAAGCAGCAGCATCAAGAAATAATTGTAAGTAATGTTCATAAACCTTTTAGGAAAGTTCTGCTATGCAAAGAATAACTGGTATTAGAAACAGACCCCTTATCTCTGGAAAAC
Organism: Apaloderma vittatum; assembly: GCF_000703405.1. Lineage (NCBI taxonomy): Eukaryota > Metazoa > Chordata > Aves > Trogoniformes > Trogonidae > Apaloderma > Apaloderma vittatum. The sequence goes on from NW_009725494.1 coordinate 40,471, forward strand.
ACATTTGTTAGGCTTATAAACAAGATATAAATTATGTATACCCTTGCTACTGTGACAAAATACAACAAATACATTAAAAAAACATTTCATTAAATTTTAAATAAATTGCAGTTTTAACTCATGAAGAGATTGTTTATTTCAAGAGTTTATTTTTTCTAACTTTGCTTTATCTTTATGTGGCAAAAGTTGTTGGCAACTCCTTCTGAAAAAAATAGTACCATTAATGCTGTGAAAAAAGAAAAAATAATGATTCACATAGCCACCAGAAAAAAAAAAATCTTTTTTTTTTCAGAGCACAAGATTAATGGCCCAGTCCCCTGGCCATTCTGTGGTGTTACAGGAGCAAATTACAATGACAATCACCAAAAATTATACCCAGAAATTTGAAAAGGAAAGAAGTACTTCTCAATAGTCATCAAAGAGATTCCAGCCTTCATGATTTCATCAGATGGTTTTGCTGCTGTAGCCTCTGCTAGCATAAACAACTGTTTCTTTCTGTATCATTTCAAGCTCCAATGACAGTGATATTCAGGTAGCATAATGCTTTATGCTTGTTTTCTCCTTTGGTTGATCTTTCTGTGCTTTCCCTTTTCTCCCCATGTTCATCACTTCTTTTCATCCTCCACATTCTGTACCACTGCCCCCACATCAGGTAAAATTATCCTCTCTGCCTACACCCCATAACCTTTGGGTTTAGGCAAACAAAGAATTAAGAGGAGCATTACAAAAAGTGGTAGTGGCAGAATGTACTCCCTAGTGACATAGGTTTTGCAAAGAAACCTCAGACAGCACAGCTACTTATCAACAATATTATTATTAATATTGTTGACCTACAAAATCAGTTTAATTTAGGAGGAGAGCAGGTAGTAAGTGGGTTTTGCATGATGCATCCGTTAACAAATCTTTCTATAGATCAATTAGAAGCATTTGTGAAAGGTCAGAATTTGCTGGGGTTGCAGCTGAGAGGATTATCAGTTTGCAGAAAAGTATGGTTGGCAGTTACCAGCAAACTGAAACTCTTATTATTTTGTTCTGACAGATACTCAGAAATTCTATAGCAGCCAAAGCAAAGTAAGGTAACTGGTTTCATTAGAAAAGGTAGAGCTAATCTAAACTATGCTTTCAAACATATAGGAGCTCTATCCATTTAATCTTATTCACTCCAAACCAGAACTTTTTAAAGAAGGAAAAGAAACATAGGACTATTCAGTGGAATCAAACATTTCCTCTGCATCAAAGTATGATGGTGTTTAATGCTTCTCATTGTTTCAGTGGTCACGTGTACAACTGAAGAGGGGTAAATACAGCATTTGAAGCTGGTCCTTTGTCATAAATTTGGATCGATCAAGTGAAATTAAATTCCCTGCAAAAAAGATTTTCAAAACCACCAAGCACTGGCCTCATACTGCTTTAACTGAAGCTAATAGACACTACAGACAGAGCAAAGGTGTATGGTCTCTCAGATGGTTTAGGCTGCCAGGCCGAAGAGAGGCCTGTGGGAAATGAAACACTTAGATTTCAGAAAAGTGGGAGGGTTTAGTCTTAAAAGAAACATTGAAATAAGATCCCAGTGATTAAATTATACTTATCTGACAGAAGCATATCTAAGCATTGTTGTCATAGTTGAAAAAGAAAATGTCTTGATCTGTCAGTGGGCGTTACCACATGTGAATAAATGAGTTATGGGTAAAACAAGGCATTCCCATATTAATTGCAGAAATCCCTGGTGCTTGTTATAGGGTAATCCCTGAGAAACATTTTCTAAGGTGAGAACATTGCCATATTTCAGAATTCAGGAAAAAAAGTAGCCCATTTTTATTTACCCAGTTAAACTGTAATTTGGTAAAGGTTGAGGTAATTTGATACTTCATGCATTTGCTTGGGTTTGTTAAGAAGGATGGACTGTGATACGTCAATGGTTGAGTTTTGGACAGTTCAGTTCAATGGCTATTTTAGACTAAGATTCTGAATAGCTACTTTGAAAGTTTCACTGCCTAAGGTAAGGGAAGGTTTTCTGACAGTTTTCTTGAAAGTAGAATTAGATTTTAGACTGAAGGAAATTATGAGTTTGGAGATTTTGAAGGCGACATTTCAGCACAAAATATCTTGTGGAATAATAATTCCAACTTTCCGTTTGACTAGTGGTTTAAGAACCCACATGTTTTGCACATTAATTCATCTCGCCTAGATTGACAGAAAAAATCTTCATATATGAATTAGAGAGAGTCTAGTAGCAACACTGGACTCCCTAATAAAACTGAAATCCTATAGAAGATTAGATGTTCCTTTTAATGTGAAACTCATATTAAAAGTGTCTTCTGGCCAGAAAAAAAAAATCTTATAAAGCAATTTCAAATTTACAGAGCAGTTGAAATTTCTACCTGTGACTTTATCTAGACTGACCTCCTATCCCTCCTACATCCTTCAGGCATTACCTCGTACAGGTCTAACCAGCAAATCTATTTTGAAGGGACATTGTGCAGTTCTCCTACACTCAAATGCAATACGCCGGTTTTCACCAGATCAATCTTGACTCAAAGTCACAACATGGAACAGTGAATATTGCTTAAATTATTTATTTAGGACAAAAGCATAAGGAGAAAAACGAATTTCTACCAACAGAAGAGAAAGAAGCAGTCAACCAAGTACACAACCAAATTCATAAAACAAGTCTAATGTGTCTAAAGTGGATGGATGGATTTCCTACAAGATCTCATGTCTTTTTCCTTGATTTAGAAACTATTTCATCTCCAGAGAGAGAGAAAGAGTGCTTTTCAGAATCTGTCTTTTTGCTCATCTGACTTCTTCAAAGTTCACAGAACATTTTAACTATTCCTGACATATTGATAGTCATTTTTTAGCAAAGATTTTAATATCACTGGAGACAACAAAACATCCAAAAATTAGTGAGGCTTTCCACTGTAAGCCTGTGGGTCTTCATCTGTAACCATCATTATCTCTGTGCTATGGACATTTAGCAGTTCAGGATTTTAACTAACATCTCCATTCACAAACTTGGATCAATATGTTTGCAATTATTCATTATTTTTAAAAAAATGTGGAATTTGCAAAATTCTAAGGCTACGACACAGTTAAGTATCAATTTTATACAATTCACAAAGGACAATAAAATATTCATATTCATTTTGAATTCCTAAGTATAAATCGTATTACTAATAGTGGCATGTTTTAAGAAGACACATGCAGAAAAATTATTGAGGTGGTGTAGCGGACAGATACATGAATGTTTGCCTTAAACATTTCTTGGCATTTTATAAACCCCTAGCTTGGTCAAAAAACAAGGTCGGTTTCTGGTCCTGTGTGGCAAAACTGATAAGGGCCACATGATATATGGGGCAGGAATCTGTTAAGACCAAGGAAACAGATGCCTCAAACAGCCTTGATGCATTTATGCATGAGGGAAGGAGTCCTGCAAAAGCCAGATGACCTTGCCTTGTAGCATACATCCCATGGAGATAAGGCAATTGGATATGGTCGTAAACAAGGAGAAGCCCTTTTTCCTACCAAACATACTACACATCCGTATATAGGAAGACTGTGTATCTCTACCAGACATACCATGCATCCAAATATAGATAAAGCATGTACAAATTGAGAGGAGAAAAGGTACAGAGTAAGAAGCAGAAGAAGAAGAATGTAGGATGAGGAAGAAGAAGACGAAGAAAGAAGAAAGATGAAGAAAGAGAAGGAAACTCGAAGAAGCGAGAAGATAATAACGGATGCATCCTGAACTCTGCTTGGCTGGACCAACACGGTAACCTGGACCGGTGATCTTTATCTTGCTCTCTCTTCCCCTTCCCCTCCTCCCTCCCGCACTTTTTCCTCTCTCTTTCTTTCCCTTTCTTCTTTCTCACTGAGTAATGCAGGGCCTTATCATTAGGTTGTAGTATATTGTCTGCCCTTAATGTGTCATTTAACTAAAACCAATTGTTGTGAGTCCAATCTATATGTTGTGAGAAATTAATAAATATTTGTGTATGGACCTTGAGACTTGTCTCACCATTGTCCACTCCATTGGGTAATTATGAATCTAAGTCACTAGTGCCCCTCTCTCCTGGGCGGGACGTGATAGGTGGTTTCTTACTAATTGCAAACCAGTAAGAGCAAAATGTTTACTTTTATTTGGGGTAGATTTTAAAGAAAATATCAAGAGAGCAGAAGTGCTGCAATTGTCCAGCTATTTGTTCCACATGCACCTCTTCTTTCCAATCAGAAAATCTGTAACAAATTTGTGCATAGCAAACAAAAGCAGAGAGAATAGCACAGCGTCTATTTCCACCCAGAAGAAAGGAATATTGAAAATTTCATAACCTAGTTAATAATTTGACAAATATTACAGTTTTAATGTGCAGAAATACAGTAATTTTTCCTATATTAACAGTGAGAAAAACTTGTTTCCAGTACGTGTTTCCATTTGATTTATTTTTTCACATTCTATATAACGTCCTTTCCTTCACATCAGGTTAAGTATAGATCTTACATTTTCATTGACAGCTTCTGCAACTGCTCAGATTGAAACTGTAGCATTTACTTAACTCAAAGCGTGCCCACCCCCACCCCGAGATTGATCTACTTGCAGGGGTAAAATCCTAAAATCTTGCATCATTTTAAATCTAATTTCTTCCACTATCCAAAATAACCTGCACATATTCAGACAGAATGTATTTGCAGTTACCAATACCAAGAGTCTGAAAGTTTCATTTTTGTGTCTTCTTAATATATTTTCCTGTACTGTAGATCTTATCCTGTGCTGCACGGTGAGAGGGAACTGGCAGACAAACAGAAAAACATTATTTATTATTTTGCCATTGAAAAGAAGATAACCAAAAGGTATAATTGAATAGGATAGTCTAGTTGCAATTTCGGTAAATATGTAGCATTAAGATTTTTTTTTTTCCTCTATTTCTGACAGCCTAATCAATTTAATATCTTTCCTAAGATCTTGTGTGTGTGCATGAAACGTAAGCCAAGAAACCATGATGCAAATGAAATCTTAAAAATCTCATTGCCAAATTCTACTTCATACGGTCTAGACCACAGTATGTTCAAATGAAATGGGAATCATATTTCTAGCTATCTGCTGTTGTCTCTCTGATGCTTGAAGTTTCCAAGGAGAATAAAACCACTTTTTGCTCATTTTACAGGCCGTTCCATTTCTTAGACTTAAGGAAAATAGAATCGTAGAATGGCTTTGGTTGGAAGAGACCTTTAAAGACCATCTAGTTCCAAGCCCTCTCCCGATGGAGGAACTTCCTCCTAATATCTAATCTAAATCTACCCTCTTTCAGTTGAAAACTATTAACCCTCGTTTTATCACTACACTCCCTGACAAAAGGTCCCTCCAGATCTTCCCTCTAGGGCCTCTTTAAATACCACAAGGCCTCCCTGGAGCCTTCTCTTTTCCAAGCTGAACAACCCCAACTCTAACAGCGTGTCCTCACAGAGGAGGTACTCCAGCCCCCTCACCATCTTTGTGGCCCTGATCTTGTCCTGCTCCACGTCTGTCTTATGTAGGGTCCCAAACCTGAACACCATGCTGCCTGTGGGGTGTCACGAGAGCAGAGTAGAGGGGGAGAATCATCTCCCTTGACCTGCTGGCCACACTTCTTCTGATGCAGCTCAGGCTGTAGTTGGTCACCTGGGCTGTGAGCACACAATGCTGGCTCCTATCCGGATTTTTCATCCACCAACACCCCCAAGTCCTTCTCTGCAAGGCTGCTCTCAATCTACTCATTGCCCAGCCTGTATCTGTGCTTGGTATTACCCTGACCCTGGTGTAGGACCTTGCAGGAGTCGAACTCATGAGGTTTGCACAGGCCTACCTCTGAAGGCTGTCAAAATCACTCTGGATGGCATCCCTTCCCTCTAGAGTACCAACCACACCACTCAGCTTGATGTCATCTGCAAACATGCTGAGGGTGTCCATGTCCCAGACAAAAATGTTAAATAATACTGGTCTCACTAGTGACACCTGATGCACCCCGCTCAGCACTGGTCTCCACTTGGACATTAGCCTTGACTGCAACTCTTTGAGGGTGATCATCCAGCTAATTCCTTATCCACTAAGTGAACATCCATCACATCCACGTTTCTCCATTTTAAAAGGAAGGATGTTGTGCAGGACAATATCAAATGTTCTGCACAAGACCATTATCCATCAGTGCTGTAATCTTATTGTAGATGGCCACACAATTTGTCAGGCATAATTTGCCAGTTTTGAAACCATGGCAGATGTCACCGGTCACCTCCTCCATTTCCATGTGCCCTAGCATAGTTTTCAGGAGGATTGACTTCATGATCTCGCCAGGCATAGAGGTGAGACCAGCCTGGACTTCCCTGGCTGTTCATTTTTTTCCCTTTTTAAAGATAGGGGTCATGTGTCCCTTTTTCCAGTCACTGGGAACTTCACCAGTCTGACATGACTTTTCAAATTTGACAGATAGTGGGTTCACAACTTCACTGTCATAAAAACAATGACAGGTTGTCGTTTAGAGTTCATAGCATGGATGAATCAATTCACCTCTTTGTTTTCTGTCCTGTCATGTCACTACATAGGAATTACCTTTGTAGCCCTTATTAGCTTGCTGCCAATGTAGCAGATGTCAAGACAATTTCTTTAGAAAACAAAAATAAAATAATAAAAACTATCATACAAAATCTAATATACAAGCACATAATGCCAGGAGATTTTTCTCTGATCTCATATTTTAAGATATAGCATTATTAATTTATTGTTTTCCTAAATCTGATTTATCTTCTGTAATTTTAATAATCAGTGACAATGTTCTTGTTATGTTCACACTTACAAATTTGTATGAATTACTGCAAGCTAAGAGGAAACCAATGATGCTCAATAATATGCTCAATAAAAGAATTTTATATTAAAGTTCAGATGCGTTTTTTTTTTCTTTAGATTACTTTCAAAAAGTAACTTAACCTCTCTCTAGTAGTAAAGTTTCCCAAAATCTATGCTGGGTTAAATCTACTTATTTTCTACAGCCAAAGAATATTGCATAGCTGAGTATAAATAATGAATTATTATATTCTGCAGAAAAATAATTGTGTGTTATATTTTCTGTTTTGCTGATATTTTACAACATAGAACTAAAAGATAAAACTACATCTTAATGGCTATATGTTATCCATTACTTTTTAAAGTTTCTTCTTATCTGAAAAGACACACCAGCATATGTATTACCTACATCACTGAGGTATCTTGTTAATTTTGCAGCTGGAGACATTGAAACATACCAAAGGTGAGAACTGCTCCAATTCTCTGAAGAAAGTTGTGGAAGAGGACTTGGAACTCCCCAATTCATAATTTCACTGTATAATACCTTTTCTTTCTTCAGATATTCTTTTACATCTCTATTTGATTTCCTTCTTCCAAAACAAAATGACAAACCACACTTAGAAACTAAGAAATAAATATAATAGTGATACCCTATTTTTTTCTACTATCTGTAACTTCAGAAACATCTATCTCATACCGCTTCAGGTTTCAGCAGCACTACACTTATGTTAAGTCATAACTGACACAGAAATCATCATTTTTTTCCTGCAGATGAAAGCTCCTCTTTCTCAAGCATTGCATTGTCATAAACATGTTTATGTCTTTCTCATCTATCATCAGTTCCTAAATTATCCAGCTTTAATATTTACTTCTAAATTTTCCCTAGGATCTCCTTAGTCACAGGCAACTTGTGCAAATGATAATTTCAAGAAAAAGATACTAGTTCATATTCACCTCTCTTTTAGCTCATTGTTACAGGCTTCTAATAACTGCATTATTTCAGTCTTTTTCCATGATGAGAATTCATTCATATCTTTCTGATTTAGCTTCAGGGTTTTTTTATTTTTCACATTCTTATCTCTTTGAATTCTCTCACCAGTAAATTAGACTTCTTTTGCAACACTGCTAAACAAATATGCTGCTTGAAAAATATTTTTTTATTTACTACTTCTGTTGTTTACTAGTGACCTTGGACTTAAAGAGTGCATTTTCAAAGAGTGGATATTTGATTTGTCTAAACAGAAGAAACTACGCTGCATACATAAAAATAAGTATGTGGTCCTTCTAACACTTAACAAATACCTCCACATTTTTCAAAATAAGCTATAGACACAAAAAAGATTAATGTAAATAACAAAACACTAGTGATGTATCTCCAACAAAACACTGAAGGCAATTTTTCAGTCAAAATAATGCTTTAACTGCACCCCAGTTATAGTTTAGAAATTCCACTTGGAGATAATCTACCCAAGCCTGTCTTTAAGTAACATTACTGAAACTGGCAAACCTTCACAGTGAAAGCATTGGGAAAATGTGACATTTGCATGGGTATGTCACTTTGTAGGAATATTTCTCTGAAAAATAACTCACAAAGAAACACACCATATTGAAATAGTCAGTCTTAGTTTCCTAAGAGCTCATACTCTCTTGTAACATTCTACATATTGTAATTCATATTAAGAAGGCAGGTTCATATTTGTAGAGATTTACAGTGCACCAATCCTCCAGTGCTTCAGAAAAATTATTAAGAAAAAGAAAGAGGAAGAAAAAGAATGAAAGAAAGAGAAAGAAAAAATTCCATAACTTTTGTTCTTAAAATCATATTTTGAATTCTATTGTTTAGGCTTCCATTTAAAAAAAAAAAGATACAGAGATTAAAGGCTGTGAGTTGATGTAAAAACATGGGATGCAGGTTAGAAATAGGGAAAAGGAAAGGAAAAAGAGTTCTATTGGACTGGGAAAACATCAGTTGTATTATTATTTCGTCTTAGCGGCAAGTATACTGCAAAAGAAATGTAAGTGTTCCTAAACTAGTCTCAATGTGATGTCCAGTTAAGTACAAATTACAGTGCCGAAAGGAACAAGATGTATAAAAAAATTGCCTGTTAAAAAAGTAGATGTATAGTGGTTTCTGAGATATGTCTTTTGGCATTCTTACAGTATTTGACAGTTATTTCAGGAAAATCGGTCCTTCACATTTGATTTTAGTGCCTTTTTGATCTGATCAATCTAGCAGATAACTAGGTGCAAAAGAGGTAAGGATTTCATTTGCTTGAATTGTTCCTAGATGTCAAATGTGTTGAATATTTACGGCATTGGTTTATTGATCATCTGAACACGCAAGCTTATTTTATTTGCCATGAATTCTGGGCTCATCTGGAAAAGACTGTGCTATGCCTTGGTGAGGATTTTAAATGGAACTCCCAAAATAAAGTGAATGCCACTGAATATTCGTTTGCTGTGTTCTTTTATGAATTTACGGCATTTGAATTCCAGAACAGAACCCTGAAAAACAGCCTTGCAATTCGCAGAAATATGATAATATAATAATATATAAGGATGCAAACATAAAATTTTAACTTGGAGAAAAATATGATACTTGAACAAGAAAAATTTCCCAGAATTCTGATTAAGGTGAAAATGTCAAAGTCAATGAGAAAGGTCAAAATAGGAAGTATACTTGACATCTTCTACTGAAGTAACTTCACACTTTCATTCTGCTATTTCTTTTCAGTCTTATAAAGGAACAACAATGAATAATTACACATTCTGTTAAAAAAATCCAGGCAAAAAGAGTGTGTTTCTCCATTTTCACATAGCACTTTACATATTCAATGCTATTTCATATATAGGCAATTCCACTGTTCTCAGTTTCCTTTGCTTTGCGTGAACCACACTCCAAACAGCACCAAAAAAGAGTCTGGTAAAATTAGAGTGCGTGTTTGCAATGACACAAAACTTAGGATACAGTGTTATCATAGGGTATAATATATAAAATCTCTTTCCTTTTTAGCTTTGACTTTACTAGATTTGAAATTCAGCAGATCACCGTCCATGCAACCTCTACACAAAACTCCTAGTAACCCCAAATTTCAACTCGGTTCCAGTTTTGCAGTCTTATATGTGTCTTCAGTAAGGCTAACTAACAGCAAAGGTGGGCAGGAGAGCAAGATTTCACCAAAGGAAAAGAAAATAAAGATGAAAAAAAAGTCTTTTTCCATAATCAGACACTCTTCTACTCTGTAGGGATGTTCAAACAGTTAAGAGAGCACCTGCTGTTCTTGGGACCAGAAACATTTGTACTGCCAAAGAAAGTCTTTTATATGAAACTGAATGGATCAACATTGACACCCAGTGGCCACCGCTTTCCACAGCGATGCAGTTCCTAAAGCTGCACTTCCCTCCTCTTTTGTCTAGTTTGCTTTCCGCATGTAAGGAATAACTCTTTAGCAAATGTGGTTTAATAGGATTAGGCCAAATATTGTTCGGGGCTTTTTTTTATTATACTACTGTCTTTTAATATTATGAGCAGTATGCAGTGTATGTTGCTTGCAAATATCAGTTTTACTAGTTAATGCAATCAATGTGAAAGAAAAATGATGTGGACAAGGCAAAAGAAAAGTGAAGGCAATTAATAAAGACAAAATGGCATCTTGGACTAATATTTTGAAAGACTTTGAGCTTAAGGAGTGCTTATGTGTAACAACACATTATACTCACTTTAATTTTATTATTATATTAATACTATAATTTTACTATTTTAGAAGGATTCCATTATCTAAAAATAATTACTTCTAGAAAGCAATTACCTATATAGTTGCACTCACGTTTCTTCTTAAGCCCTGATCTTGCCAGTGAATCAACACAAAAGGACTGCAAATTCTTCCAGATACAAGCTGTGTCTTAAGGTTGGTAGACAGGCTTAACTGAAATAGAAGGAAAAGACAAAGGATCTATATTTAAATTTTATACTTTAATTTCAAAGCTCTAGGGTATGGCTAACTATAGTATGTTCCCATATGGTGTATGAGGGAAGGAATAATACCCCAATGACTATACCTGTAGTTTTCAAGATAATCCTTACCAGGATTTTTTCCTGCCTGACATTGTGGATAGGAATTTTGCTTGCTATATCACAACACAGTCTATTTATTTCACAGCAATATTTATAGAAATCACTGCATATGTATAAATATGTCTTATTCTCCTTGGATCATTTATTATCCAAATAATATAAACACTCTCCTGCTTAAACTGATGAACAGTATTTGTTGAATCACTGTCCTCATATGCAGCTAGCATTGATGATAAAGTACTGTTCTGGTTTTGGCAGGGATAGAGTTAATTTTCTTCACAGTAGCTGCTATGGTGCTATGTTCTGGATTTGTGCTGGAAACGGTGTTGACAATACAGGGATGTTTTAGTTTGTCCTAAGCAGCTCTTACACCAACTCAAGCCCTTTTCTGCTCCTCAACCCACGAGTTAGTAGGCTGGAGGTGCACAAGAAAATCGGAGGGGACACAAGAGTCTTGAAAAGCAGGACTCAAACTTTGAATTGAAAGTGAAAAAACATGTAAGTCTACTACCGGAAGAATTAAAACTAGAGAGCATGTGACCTGATGCACAGATAAATTATATTTTCTAAAAAAGACAGATGCATTTGAAAACAGAAAAAGGAAAAAAATCAAAAAACAAAAAAAACCCCACCACTTTTAAGGTTAGTTTTGCTAATAAGCTATGCTAAGGAAAGCTTTTCAGTGGGTTTTCTAACATTTTCTTACAAATATTCTCTTCCACTGAGATTTTCTAGTTCAGTCAGTCTTGGTTTTTTAGAAAACAGTACAGTACCTTTGTCTAAATGAAGTATTAGCTACTTAAAAAAGACAGGTTTAAAATATGAAAAAAATTGCCATCTGCCTCTTCCTCTCTACATCAGTCAGTTTTGATTCCTTTCTGCGAAGCAGATTCCAGTGTTCTGGCTGAGATTCCAAAAAAGTAGGGTTGCCTGCATATTTTGTATCCCGTCTTTTCAGAAGTGGAAACATCAATACAGCAAGGCAGTCTAAGAAAATACTCAGATTCTTCTGACCAAAAAATGACTTGCAAGAGCTCAGAATCTATCACTGCTTGACAGATGGCAAGAACAGAATTCCATGGCATGGATATAAGATTAAATTCTATATGGTTTCTTAATAAAAACATCTAACAGTCTACAACTTTCTATTAAAAGACACATAATTTCAAAGGACATTCTACAAAAAGGCTAGTTTGCTTTCATACCTAAAACTTTACAAACAAAAGGTTTTATGATGTTACCACTCCAAGGAGACATTCTCCTCCAAGCATTTTCTCCACTGCCCTTCTACCTGCCAAGGATAGTCTGATTAACACTTCCCTCTGGGAAGCATTTCTGCTAGACCAACACTCTGCTTTATCAGCTTCTTTGTAGCTCAGTGAAACAGCATCCATGACCTTTCAAAACCTCCCAGACGTTTTATTATAGTTTTCCATGGCTGAGAAATGTGATCACTTCTTCCAAAAGAATATTTGACAGCTACAGTCAGTCACCCCAGAAACACTGTTGTCCCAGTTATTACTGGCAAATAAAAACCTAGCAGCTAGCTGGTATTTGATATAAACAAAGCATGTACCCACAGCACATTTCCTCTCCAGACTGGAAAGAAGTTTGCATTTTTGTTCATAGACACTCATACTGGAAAAATGACTTTTTATACAAATACAAATGTAGAACAATGCATGGATCTCATTATTAGCTTTTAAGAGAAAGAAACATGTAAAAGTAATGAAACAATAGTGATGGGATAGTTCAGGGTAAGTAGATCTTAAATTTTGCTTGCTATGTTTCAGCAAATTAAGGACATCAGAGATTGTTTGAGGATCAGTTCAGGACTTTTGGCATAAATTTAGTACGAAAAGATTCACTGAAAAAATACAAAAGCATAGTCAGAGCCTCAAAACAAGGAACCATTTATTATGGTACAATATTCTAATTACAATAAATTTAAATTTAGATAGGAGATGAAAGAAAAAAAACAGAAGAAATAAATTTCTTTTCTTGCAGAGAGATTGCTTTATATCAAGTACATGAGTATTTTCATATATGTTATTTGTGCTATAGCTATCACAAATATACAATTAGGAAGATTTCCTTTGTATATCTTATTCTTGTGCTTCAGGCATGTTTTTCATTAACCAACAAACTTAATACAATTTATACTCTTCAATACCAGCTATATGGGAGGAACATACTGCATGATTTGCTGGAGCCAGAAACTGCAATTCACGGTCTCATTTCACAATACATACCAATGCAGTCCTCAGGATGGCATTCTTAGATACCTTGTTGTTGTCATTACCCACTTAAATCTTTTTACCCAGAATAGAAGATGTTTTACCACTGATATTTAGTATCATTTAATTATAGCATTTTGATACAACAGAGCAAATTAAATACTAGAATTTGTCTCTGAGTGACATGCATTTTTTAAGTGAAAAAAGTATTTTGCTTTCAATAACTCAATACACTTACCTCCGATCTACAGTGAAGCCTGCTTCTGGGCATAAACACACAACCAGCCAAAACCTGTGTTATAATATTGAAGAAATTATACGCTCTATAGCCATTTACTTACACCAGAGGGAAGACAACAGACAGTCTTTTTTGCTCAGTATATCTTTCTTCTTTCTCAGATACTACAAAAAAATGTTTAATTTGAAGATGGAGGATCTAGAGATGAGGAATGGGAAGTATCTGCTCTCACTTCATTGATTTCTCCATTGTACTTAACGGGAAATTTTAGAAAATGCTGTTGTAATAACCACAGTCTTCATACTCATTCCAGCACAGCAGGCACCAGAACCCCCAGGAGTCTTCTTGGACGCCCTTTTATACTGAGCACCAAGGGACTGAATACTGTGATTGGTCAACTTGAGTCACCTGATGCATCCTCTCCTCCCCATAGGCACAGCCGCCCCCCTTGTGATGGCCATGTGTGCCAGGCAGGCCCAGAGAACTTTCATCTTGGTGTTCTCAGACCAGAAGAACTTCTTTCCAAGAGCTTCTGAGTTCTGTTCTCAGATCTCTCATCTCATTCTGTTGCATGGATATCAATCTCAGGTCCTTTCTCAAGTTTCAAATGATGTAGACAGGTTCCTTGTCCACCACCTTTGTACATAGAAGGATAAGGAATTTAAAGTCCTCACCAAGAAGTTAGAGATCAAGCTGACTGATTGCCAGATGATTGAGTCTTTTATAAAACACTAGATGCTGTCTTTTCCTTTCAGGTGGTATCTCTGGGAGCAGGTGCATTGGTGTTACCCAGCGGGGTGGCCACACCCTTCACTGTGACCATTTCTTCCTTTGCCTGTCAGCAATCTAGTGGAAACAAAAGTTCTGGTACTTGCATCACTATGAAATACAGTGTCGTATGCTAAGCCCTCCTTCCGCAATAAGGGAAGTGAACACCAAAAAGGCGGCTACTGAGAATACTTCACAACTTCACTAACTTAACTGCATTTTCATTAGAGAAAGTAGTTCCTCTACTGCCCTTCTAGTGAGTCACACTCTTTGTCCAGTCCTCTAGATCCAGTTAATCCATGTCCTGTAGATTAATCTACTTTTAAAAAGAAAAAAAAAAAGAGGCTTTATGGCTGGAAATAAAGACTGAAATATTTTTATGACAAGTACATTTTTAAGGAAGTATTCAATGCTTGGAAGGTGCCACAATCGTTACTAAATGATAGGCAGGACAGAAAAGTAAACACACACAGAATAATGAATTGCTTCTCAGATATAACAGTCCTCACACCCTGACCACAAGAGACAAATTCAGGACACTGAGTGACCTTCTGGCAAATCAAAGACAGTGCAAAGGAAGAAAGAACCCCAGGAGTTCACAATCACATTCTTTTAGTTTTATCCCAGAGAAAACAGTAGGCTCAATATTTTTTAGCTTTCATTAAATTTCAGAATAAACTGGAAGAGGGAGACATGGTATTCTTTATGGAACAATAACTTATTCAAGCATTCCAACACTTGTATTTACATAGGGCAAACTTTCCATGATGGCTTCAGCTCTAAATTTTTTATTTATATTTTAAATTTATTTTTCCGTAGGCTGCTTTACATTGTCACATTGTGATTCAGCTGAACTCAAGTTCTCAGTGTTGCATAAGCCTCACAAGCAAGCTAAGGAATTTTTATGTCTTAGATCCAATTGAAAAGGTTGCTGCATTAAAACCATTGATGTGTATGAACTAAACCTTCCTTTAGTGTTGGAACAAAATATTCAAGATCATAAAAGTTAGCCTCGAAATCTCTGCAACCTGCTTTAGACTTAAAAGTTGTATCAATACAATACCACAAGGTCAACAATACTGATGTAGTTTTATTATTACTGCATATAAGTATACATTCTATGATTCTATGATTGTATATTTTATATAAATCCCTTACAAAAAAAAATTCATCTGACAGCCTATATCAGCAACATAAAGGCAAAATCTTCTTAAAGATTGTTGTTACATATCAAATGAAAAAACCTGCATTCTGGAAGGACAAGAAATTTAAGTATATAAAAGGAAGGGTCATCTGACAGTACAGAAATAAAGAACTAAGCTAACTATTTTAGTATCACATCAGATTAAATTTTTTACTTTATATGCTAGTATAAAAAAGTGCTTATATAATAATTAGAATATATATATCTAGAGCCTATCACAGCTGCTACACAGCATCATACTGTTGTTTACTTCTCTTCAGCAGAAACGATAATAACATACTGGAGTTACTTTGCTTTACTAGTAGCAAAGAATTTGCTGCAATTAAAGCCCAGTATTCAGAAGGAAGACAAACTTGAGCTCCCATAACACCTCCAAAAATTCTTTCAAAGTTATTTTGTATGCTCTGTATTTTCACTTAGATACTTCAGATTTCTTTATTTGCTGAAAATAATAATCCTATCCAAACTAATGCTAGACAAGGCAGATGCCCTGGAACTCCAGAATTAAAAAACTGAGGATGTTTGTACATAACTATCTTAATTTTCAGAGTCTAGTGAAGCCAAAGAAAGCATCTTCTGTATTCATTGACAGGGGTGAAATCCAAACTAGGCTACTCTCAGAAGCAGAACAGCTGTTGAATTTCAGTGGTGACAGAATTTCATACATCTCCTAGTATTCCAGGTTGCAAAGAGCTTTTTCTCTTCCTACATGTTTACACCAAATATAAATAAGCATTGTGTTTCAGACTTTCAAAGCAAGACATGACTTACGGAGAACATCCATGCAGCCACAGGAAATTTAAAAAGTTAAAATCAAGAAGGCTGAGAGAGATTAATATTTTTAGTAACAGCACAGTCCTTGTTGGGCTATGTAACGACAAAGGCTGGTGAACAGTGATTTAAGGAAATTCAGTATGTAACTGATAGCACCTGTTCTTTCCACATAAACATGCAGTTTAATCGGCCCAGGTTCATATTTAAATCTTCAGCTACATCATGTTCATTTAGCCTGGTGGTATAATTTGTAGCGCTTGAAGTAACCATTACCTTGCTTGCTATAAGCATTAAGCTTCTACCCCCTGGCATCATAAGGGAAGCATTAGACTCTTTTTCTTTCAAATACGAGGAATTTAAGATGTGAAATGAAGTTTAATCTTGATTCTCAGGTATTCAGGACCCACTGGTCCCAGAGGGAGGGAAAGGTGTGCATTTGAAGTGTGTGCTTCCCTGTCCCTATCTGAGCATCAGCTCCATCCTTCTTCTGCTGTATATCAGAGATCTTCACCTGTATTTTAATCTCAGTCAAGATAGTCTTGACACCAAGGATCATGTTAGAAGATGACTAGAATGGCCAGGCTGGCAACAGATGTTCCAGCTTATTCTCCTTCCTTCAGACAGGCCAGAGGCAAACTTTGGAAGAAACAGCTGGCTTTGCCTTTTCAAGTATTTCCTTTAAGAGGTTTCGGATAGCTGGGTCTGCTGATGTTGCAGCCTTTTTTACAGCACAACAGCCTCTGAAAGGAACAGAAAATTGTCGATATAGTGTTTTTCCACCAAGGTGTAAATAGCTGAGCCAAACTAAAATTCTATTATTTGCAGATAAAGTGAAATCTCTTAACTTGACCAGGCATATGCACCTTTAATATGCTTTTTTTTTTTTATTTTCCAATATACTTTGAGTTAAATATTAATTTGAGGGAAAAGGTAATGTGCATCATAAAATAAAGCTTAAAAAGGGGGGGTGGGGAAGGGGAGAAGAGAAGCTATTATCAACTGTGTCTGAGTAAAATTAAAGATTGTGCTAGAGAGTTTAATAGCAGTGTGGTAGTCACAGAAGCTTGGTGTTTAAAAATTAATTTCTAGTTTGAAGCTGTTGCTGGCAGTGCCAAGAGCATACAAAGTACATTTGTTCATCACCAGAGCTAGTTTCAGAGTATAAAATTCAAGAGGAAGACAATGAGGTCTGTCCAGTTTCTAAAATAGATCTGGGAAATATTTAAAATCTCCAGGCATTGAAAAATAGATCTCGATGAAAAAAGAGCTAAAGGGCAAATTAGAGAAATATCTCATCGCAACATTTTACAAGGCTATAAAGTTGTCTACTTCACAAAGAATGGCCTACTATTAATTTGATAAAAAGCTAATCAGATGCAGTTGAGTTTTCTCTAAAATAGGTATTTGGGGAACATCTTCTGCTCTCTCTGTTCCCACATGAAAGGAAAAAGATGTTTATCAGACCATTGAGTTCTTAAAACAGAAACAAATATTACACCACTTCTCATGCTGTAAATGTAAAGAGAAACAGATTTGCAAATTCAGTCACTGAGCTGTAAATACATTCCTGCAGCTACTCACAAGCATAGCAGAAAGGCTTTATTGTACCCATCAAAGATGTCACCATGTGCACCGGTATCAAATAGTTTGTACTTTCATCTGTGAACTGAAAATTCCTGAACAAGTTCAAGCATTCTTGGCCAGCTGTCCTAATATTTTAACAGAGGGACTGAAAATGTGTTTCATCTATCCAAGCACTATTACCTGCTCCACTTCCAGCACCTCAGTGAATGAAAGCAACGACCTAAAGAGATAAGACTGCACACTGCAGGATCACAGAAAGCAAGCAAGCACCAAAATTTGAAAGCCAAGATTGTTCTAAAGAGTAGCTTTTGGTGGTTAATAGCATTCTTCCAGTATTAGAAATGATAAAAATAATTTTGTCTTTTGGAACAACTGAGTAAATTATTCATAGTAAACAAGTTCTCTAGTGAGTTGTGTTCAGTAAACAAAGATTTACTTCTGCAAAAAATGCTTATTATATAGACCTACTTGACATATGGCCAAAAAATCCTGAAAAATTTTGTGGATTCAGTTGTTTGCCATAGTCTTTTCAGGGTACACTAATGGTCATCTAATAGAGTTTATTTCTCTTCCCTGATTGGTTGGTTGAAATGCTTTAAAATGGAAAAATGTGAGGACTGAATAATCTTTTTATTGCAGAATACATATTTGCATATAAATACATGTCTCTATATGTAGAGCAGCTATTCCCCAAACATCATTGGGAACTATAACATGCTCCCATGAATATTTGCAAATAACAAATAAAAAGAGGGCAGGAATATGGTGAAAGACGACAGCTGAATAGCTGTTCAGAATTTAAATTCATGCTTTCTATTAACTAGGAAAAAAATTTTAAAAAACCAGTGGATCTGGTTTGCCACTGCACGTACTTCACTTAGGATTAGACTTGTGTAAAGTATAAGCAATGTAGGAGTTACTCCGTAGTAGACCAGACTCTTCCATTCTCATTCCAGCTGCATTTTGCACATCCATTTTTCCGAGCAATCCTGAGGGACAGTCATGCCCCAAATGACTGGCTACAGTGAGCAATGTTTCACATGACTTTACAGTATGGCTAGAAACGCCAGTTAAGAGCTTAATCATGAAACAGCAGCGAAAGATCAATTATATTGATAATGGTACCAATAATAGGCTTTCAGCCTGGTAGCTGGCGGTATAACAAGATCCTCTGGCTGGCAGCTGAAGTAAGACAAACTGTCTTTCAATCAGATACATGTGTTTAACTGTGAGGGGAAGTAATTAGAACAGGTTGCACAGGTTTCGGTAGGCAATTTAAAAATCAAGACTGATTATTTTCTAAAACATATGCTTCATTGCAGGTGGAAAGTTAAGGATGACCTATGGTCTGTACTCTGAAAAAGAGAAACTAAAGGATCACAGTGTAAATTTATCTGATCACTTATTCAGAAACTCCTTCAAATTAACTGCTGCTGGTTTTGCCATCCACTAACTACCACGGCTGCTGAGGTTGTAAGGCTGCTAGAGTTGTGACAGCCTCAGACCCAAGAGAAAGCAAGGCTTAAAGGAAATGAGATTTTTCTGAAAAGGTTAAATGAAAAGGGGAAACAAGAATAAGGAGACAAAATTAGGGTCATGTAAGTGATTCTAGAGGTTGAAACAGAAGCAACAAAATCTGAGACTGAAATTAGGGACAGTTAGTCTGAGTTTAACTTATTATGTTACTCATTTATATAGTTTGAAAGGAAAAAAGAGGTCAACACCTGTAAGTTGTTCACAGGATTTTACCAAGTATTAGAAGAACAGGAAAAGATACATTAGGCTCGAAGTTATACTTCCCTCACTGTGCATGACTATTAGAGGAGCACTCTAAAAAAAACCAAAATCTGTTCCTGATGGGTCTTGTGTTAAGTATCCAATAATGCCGCAAATAAATAAGAGAAACAACTTTTCTATTCATCAGTTAGAAAATAGCATCTTCATCCCAGTTTTAGCTGTACAACTTCAACATAAAGGACAAAGCAGGACAAATGTGCCAATTTTATTCTATACTGACTGCATCAAGGTTTAGTACACATGCTGAGGAGAGTGCAGATACTTATTAAATATGCTGACACTGGCATAAAAAGTAATTACAGTATTGTGCCTCCCTTTATAACAAACAATTCTACTTTCCTGTCTTAGAGGTGACTCAAAGCTTTAAATTAGAATTCTCAGGGTTTCCCACATAGGCAAACACTGCAGGATTCGAACAAATGGATATGCTTCCTGCTCATATCGCTTACTGCTAACTATAATTATAGTATTTATGAATTTAAGCCTTAACGACAACACAGTAGCTCCACTGCTCTTGTACTAGAGATGCCACTTTTAGTTTTTCCATAAACCCTGCATTAAAATTGGGGGGGCATTCAGAGGCTATTGGAGAGAATTTTTTTTTCCTTTCCTCCCCTTCTTTTTCCTCCTTCTCTTTTTCACCTCAGATATAGGGGTGCCTGGAGAGACTTGCATGCAATACATGGAAACACTGATCAAACCCTAAATATTTGTTAAGTATTTCCTGAAAAATCACTAAATAAATTAAATGGAAAATTGGTGACTCAGACTACTGTCTCTGTTACGAGAAAAGAATCTATAATAACAAAGAGCTGTAGAGTCTGTACGGATTTTGTGAAGGACAACACTGTCCCGCTAACCTCCCAGCATTTTATAAGCATGTAAATACATGTATGGATAAAGAGGATTCAGTGGACATAAAGTATTTGGATTTTTCAGAAGCGTTTGAGAAGATTCCACAGCAAAAGATTTGAGAGGAACAAAGCTGCCATGCTCATAGTCTTTGAATGTAGGAAAGGTCATTTTGTGAGTTGAAAGCTGGCTAAAGATAGGAAACAAAGGGTTAAGGCTTTATAGTTTCCGTCTGGGACAGAGAAGATCCAGAAGTGATGTCCCTTGGGGATGGCTGCAGGTACTGTCTTTGTTCTCTAAATAACACCACTTTTGTTTGCCAGGGCAAGAGGTAGGCTAGGCAGGCTATTGGGCTGACTTCATAGGCTGGTATCCTGTAGCGCTATCATTTTATAGGTTATTATCTTTTTCCAAATACCTTAGTTTTACGCATATCTTGAAAAATATCTGGGGTCAAAATTGAAAGGAAATCTTATCAAATGTTGTAACCAATTAAGGACAAATCAGCAAACAAACCCCTGTCCAAGAGCAGGCATACGTGGCCTGACAGAGGGCATCCCATGCTTGGGACAGCTCAGCCTGCTCTACTCAGGATACCTCTGAACACTTTACAGCACTGTTCACAACCTCTGCTATTTTACATTGGCTTGACTTTTGCTTTACTCCTAATATCATGTCTGTGAGGCAGGAATATTCGTTTTCTGTTCACTTTATTTTGTTCTGGTTTTTAACCATCATCCCTTATCCACCAGTAGCAGTTTAGTAAGGCCTATTACATTTTGACAGTTTGAAACATGAAGCTGTGAAGATAAGGTGCTGTTATAGTGAAAATGGCCATTTCTAGCAACAGAACAGCAATATATTCAAATAGTGAAAGGCGAAATATAGTACAATCTATTTGTCCCCTTGCTTTTGTTTCTGTGATTGCTATCTCCTTTCTAATGAATTTATCCCTTCTTTCTCTTTTCATATTGTCACACTGCTGTAGGTCTCCATTGAGCAAAGTAACTTAAGCATACACATTAACCCGGAGAACAGCCCCACACAGCCCTAACTCAGTGTGGAATGATTCGATGCGATGCACAGCACTACCTGAGGTAGTCCTCAGAGAGGCAGCCCCAGTACTGGGAGATGCAGGCTCAGTATGCTTTAGTTAGCTTATACTTTATTGAAAGCATCACTTGACCAGATAAATTTCCAATGTGTCTGAGATTATTACTCCAAGGACAGTACAAGTTCACGCGTATAACAGGATTCATGAAATATCTCCGGTCTCTCTTTCTTGTAAACTTCCTTTATCTCTCACGCTGCAGCGTTATGTAGCCAGTTTTGGGGGGCAAAGGTTGTTTCATTTTCCCTTGTTTTTAATTGCCAGATAAATACATAATAGTATTGTAATAAAGTGGGATTTTAAAAAGTTCAGCAAATATTTTCACAGCTCCTTCTGGAGAATTTCTTTTCTCCTTTCCCTGCTCCATATTTGCCCAGGTATCGTGGGCAGCTATGGTCATCCACCTACAGCAGAGGGAACATACAATGAGGTCCCCTCAGATCATCTTTTGCTATCAAGATCAGTGAATTCAGGACTGCAGCCATGGCCTGAAGCCAACATGGATGTGAAGCACAATGTGAAGGTTATCTGCTCAGTGATTCCATCACTCTTACATGAAATGCATTCAGGAGCTTGTTAATATTTTTATGTTCTTGGCAGGAACACCTCATCTGGAATATTTTCAAGTAGGAATGAACCATTTTAGTTAAAGGTAATTTGAATTTCCTAGAGATCTTAGATTGCCATTCTTTAATACTAAATAGGAGCATCTTCTAATCCTAAAAGCTCCCAGAAACTGAAAAATGAAAAGTTATACACAGCACATTAAAAATAAATAGAAAAACCAGACCTTTTTAGAATTTTTAAGTTATATCACTTACATATATATATAAAATAGAGTTTGGAAATAAAAAAATAAAGTATATGATTTATAAAGACAGTTTTCCTGCAATTCCTTAGAAGTTTTATAATTCATTGGCACTTTGGTGGATTCCT
The DNA here is from genome assembly GCF_000703405.1 of Apaloderma vittatum. Taxonomy (NCBI): domain Eukaryota; kingdom Metazoa; phylum Chordata; class Aves; order Trogoniformes; family Trogonidae; genus Apaloderma; species Apaloderma vittatum. Next base: position 62,861 of record NW_009725494.1, read on the forward strand.
TTGCTTTCCCTTGACTATCAATGCATCAAAACTTTCTCATCCAACTTTTGCTGAAGTATTTTAATTAAAATGGGAGTATTTACAGTTGTTGTATCATATTAATATTCCAGAAGGTATAAAAATTTCACTAAATAATATTGAATAATTAAGAAGGAATACATTATTGATCAGATAGGAACAGTTTCATACAATATAAAATGCTATTGTGCAGCATTGTTTGTTTTATTAATATCTGTTATTGAAACCTCAAGTTGATATTGGGAAATGACTTTCTACCATGTAGACTAAGCAAATTTTAAATGGGTATCACCTAGTGTCACAGAGATATAGAAGATAATATCTAGTGTTGTAAATGTGAAAATGAACATCGCATGAACATTTCTCCCACCAAATAGGGTTTTAAAATACCTGAAGATAGTAAAAGTTACATTTTCTACTTACTGTACTATTTACTAAGTTTGCCACTTATTGTATCATCTCATGATTCCCTTTGGGTCACTACCCCATAGAGACAATTTATCAGCTAATTTACTATGTATAAATGTTATTCTTGGTTACATGTCTTGTATTCTTCAGATAAAGCCAGAAACAGGTCTTACTGGGGGACCTGACAGCGAGTAACCATTTGCGCCACACCACCCAAGTCACAGAGGGCATTGGCTGGGTCTGGGAGAGTGAAGAACCACCCAGGGTAGGAGCAGGTCAGGTCTGGGAACACCCAGAGAACCTGAAGGTGCACAAGTCCATGGGACCTGATGAGATACATCCACAGGTCCTGAAGCAACTACCAGCTGAAGTTGCTAGGCCACTAGCCATTATGTTTGACAAGTTTATGGCAGTCTGGTGAAATTCCCACAGATTGGAAAAAGGGAAACACAACCCCCATTTTTAAAAAGGGAAACAAAGAAAACCCAGGGAACTACAGACCAGTCAGCCTCACCTCTGTGCAGGAAAAGATCATGGAGTAGATCCTTCTTGTAACAGTACTAAGGCACATGAAACATAACAAAGTAATCGAAGACAGCGAACATGGCTTCACTAGGGGAAAATCGTGCCTGACTAATCTGGTGGCCTTCTATGACAAAGTTACAGCTCTGGCTGATATGGGAAGAGCATCTGACACCATCTACCTGGACTTCTGAAAGGCATCTGACACTGTCCCACATGACATCTTTGTTTCTAAGATGGAGAGTCATGGACTTCATGGATGGACCACTTGGTGGATAAAGAACTGGCTATATAGTATCATAGAATGTTAGGGGTTGGAAGGCACCTCGAAAGATCATCTAGTCCATCTTCCCTGCCAGAGCAGGACCCCCTAGGGCAGCCACACAGGAACACGTCCAGGCGGGTTTTGAAAGTCTCCAGAGAAGAAGACTCCACAACCTCTCTGGGCAGCCTGTGCCAGAGCTCTGTCACCCTCACAGTAAAAAAGTTTGTCCTCATGTTGAGGTGGAACTTCCTATGTTCTAACTTAAACGCATTATTACTTGTTCTATTGCTGGGCACCACTGAAAAGAGATTGTCCCCTTCCTCTAAGAGTCCCCTTCCACTCTAAGAAGTGGTCAATGGTTCGATGTCCACGTGGAGACCAGCGACAAGTGGAGTTCCTCAGGGGTCTGTTCTGGGTCCAGTGCTGTTCAGTATCTTTGACAGCAACATGGACAATGGCATCAAGTGCACCCTCAGTAAGTTTGCCGACGACACCAAGCTGTGTGGTGCCGTGGACTCACCTGAGGGAAGAGATGCCATCCAGAGGGACCTTGACAGGCTTGAGAAATGGGCCAGTGCAAACT